>NW_028317886.1:7952500-8110833 GCF_062004578.1 Staurois parvus
CCTTGGTAGCTCACAGCTAAACTTGGTGCTCTGGTCAAAATTAGGCATAGCAAAGTATTCATTGACCATTTTTCAGCCACTCATACTGAGGCAGGGTTTAGTACCCTTTAGCTCAAGGTCTAGCAAAACACATGGATACACAGGTCAGTTAGTGCATGGTGCAAAAGCATTACAAGTCCAGTCAAGCTACAAGAGATGGGAGTTATGAGAAAAACAAAATTACGTTTTTGACGATTATGAAAAAATAATTCAAAAGGTTACACATGCAAAGGTTTCCTAGGTGTGTGCCTGGAAGTCAAGTGCTAAACTCATTGCACCTGCCCATTTTCATTGCTGTTACACATTCATCTATTGAATTTCCAATTAGTTTGGGGACAACGTGTGCGGTAAAACTGTTGATACAAGCTCTTTCACAATGACTCAGTTACTATCTCCTAAACTGTCTAGTACTCTAACCATCCTGGGAAACATTTCCAAATACACCAAAACAAACATAATCAAAGAGACTATACTCCTTTTTTCCTTAAATATTATTTTCTGGTACTACACTTATATACCTCATATCTATTGGTCCTTATGCACACTGGATGTTTTTACAGCTGCTTGTTTTGTCTTTTGACATTTTTTTTCTACAGCCAGTAAACCCCCCAGCATGTTATCCTATGTGTCCATGCACACACAGACTGTAATCAAGGTTTTTTGGCAGGGATGTTTTTTGGCTGGAAAAAAAACCCAGGACTAGTGGGTTTCTAGAGGACTTTTTTAGCTGTAAAAACACTCTAACGCTGAAAAACACGGCAAAACATGGTAAATCATGGTAAATCATAGCAAACTAGCGTTTTGGACAGTTTTTTGAAAAATAACACTAAAAATGCAAATGCGGAAAAACGTGGCAAAACGCTGCTAAACACTAATGCAAAATTGCTAAAAAACTTTGAAAAATGCACGTTTTTTAACGTGATTTTTAACACATCTAACATTACCAGCGTTATTAAAACGCTCAGTGTGCATGCAGCCTTACATTGTGTTATATCACATTGAAGCATAATGCACTTTTTTAAGCCTACTTTGTAAATAGTGGTTATATATCTTTGTCAGTGTTATATCACCACCACGTATGAATAAATCCATTAAAAAAGAATTCACCAGGGATACCACCCATAATTTTCATAAACATCATCTTCAGGGTCATAACCAAGTAAATTACAAGGTCCCAGTCTTTTTTTTTTTTTTTTTTAATTTAAATATTTATTAATTTTTTCATGTTATTACAAAAATTCCATAAGAAGAAACACAATACATATAAATAATCCATACATTTCTACTTTGTCCTTCCTATTTACCTCTTTTCTTTCCCTTCCCTCCCAACCCACCTTTTCCCCCCTTCCCCCCTCCCTCCCCTCTGCAAGATCACTAATCTCTCAAGGCCCAATAACTTTAAATAACTTTCCTAGTTTAGAGTTTTCTATATTTCTCTTTTAGTCCTGATTTTTCCCATTTTTCCCATCGCGAGTAGTATAATTTCAACCTGTCTTCCTGAGTATAATAAGATTTTTCCATTCTACTAATCTGGTTTACCCTATTGATCCAATCCTCCTCCGTCGGCACCTCTGTCTTCCACCAAAACTTGGGGATCAACCCTTTTGCAGCACTTAAGTAGTACCATACTCCTGATTCTTTGTATTTATTTACTGTTGTCTCAACATTATGTAGGAGACACATGTTTGGGTCTAATCCTATGTTATTTCCAGTTATTATTTCTATTAAATTGACTATTGTCTTCCAGAAATCCTGAATTTTTGGACATTGCCACCAAATATGGAACACCGTGCCCTCCTCCCCACATCCTCTCCAACACATTTTTGACTTCTCCCCCCTCATCCTGTGTTCAGTGCTCGGTGTAATATGCCATTGTGTCAAACATTTATAGTTAATCTCAACGTCTCTCATACTAACACTCTTGTGAACTAATCTAAATATCTTATTCTGTTGATCTTCATCTATCTCCACCTCCATGTCTCTTTCCCAATTTGTTATAAAAATTAACTTTGTGTCTGTGTCTAATTCTGTGAGTATTTTATACATTTTTGTAACACCGTGTTTCCCATCTCGCCGTGTTTCTAATAGCCTTTCAAACATATTCCACTCCTATTTTAATCTCAAGGGTTTTGAGAGAGCTCCAATAAAACATTTTAATTGTTGATATTTCCACTCATCTATTTTAGTAAACATATCTCCTCCCCTCTCTTTTAGTTCTTTAAATGTTTTCAGTTCCCCCTCTATCAATACATCTCTCAATTGGATATCTTCCTTTTTAAACCATCTCCCTGATATCTCATCTTTTCCTGGAGGGAAAAATTCCGTGTTTGCAAGAGGCATTAATATAGAGTTGAATTCCCATTTCATATGTTTGTGTAGATTATCCCATATCTTTAACACATTTAAAGTGTAAGTGCTTGTGCTTTCTTTAATTGTTCTATACTGTGCTGGAACCCATATCATCTTACTCAAATTAATTCCACTCAGTTCATTTTCTATTTTTACCCAACTTTTCCCCTTATAGTTAAAAGTCCAATCATAAATTCTTGCTAAAATTACAGCTTTGTAATATCTCTTCACATCAGGTAGTCCCATCCCCCCTTTCTCTTTAGTCCTACTTAGTGTTTCATATGATATTCTTGGTTTTTTATTCCTCCATATATATCTTGTTAGCATTCTTCTCATTATCTTAAAAAACGCCTCTGGGAGTTTGATTGGGATCATTTGAAATCTATAGAGTATTTTAGGTACAATTACCATTTTAATTAGGTTTATACGTCCTAACCATGATGGGTTTCCTCCTTCTAATCTTTTTAGTTCGTCCTTAGTCTCATTTATCAGAGAAATATAGTTTAATCTACACAGTTGTTT
This sequence comes from Staurois parvus, assembly GCF_062004578.1. Classification (NCBI taxonomy): domain Eukaryota; kingdom Metazoa; phylum Chordata; class Amphibia; order Anura; family Ranidae; genus Staurois; species Staurois parvus. The sequence goes on from NW_028317886.1 coordinate 7,955,411, forward strand.
ATGTGAGGTAGCAAGTTTTATTCCTAGGTATTTTATATCTTTTTCTCTCCAAATAAAAGGGAATTCTTTTTGTAGTTTTTCTTTTTCGCTCTTTGGTATATTAATGTTCAGAATCTCTGTTTTTGTTGGGTTAATTTTTAGATTTGATAGTTCACCATATTCCTTCAAGATCTTCATTATACTTGGTAATGTTATTCGGGGGTTGCCTACATAAAACAGTAGGTCGTCCGCAAAGGCCGCTACTTTATGTTCTATGTTTTCTATCTGTATTCCCTTTATCGCTCCACTATTCCTTATTATTGATAGCAGGGGTTCCAATGTCAAAACATACAACAAGGGGGACAATGGACATCCTTGTCTTGTTCCATTGGACATCCCGATGGATTCCGACCTCTCCCCATTTACCGTGATGATTGCGGTGGGCTCTCTATATAATTTACCTATCCACTCACGCATTCTCTCTCCAATCCCCAACACTTCCAAGTTGTCCATCATAAAGCCCCAGTCCACTCTATCAAACGCCTTTTCGGCATCAATTGACAAGAGCACCACCGGGGCTTTCCCTTTTCTACTTTTCTGAATAAGCATCAAAGTTCTCAACCCATTGTCTCTACCCTCTCTTCCCCGGACAAATCCCACCTGGTCTCCATGGATCCATTCGGGCATTAGATCTTTCAGCCTGTTTGCTAGGACCTTTGCGTACGACTTGGTATCAGTGTTCAATAATGAAATTGGTCTGTAGCTAGAGCACTGAGAAGGATCTTTTCCCTCCTTGTGTATGAGAACAACATGGGCCTGAAGGGATTCCCTCCTCCCCTCCATCCCACCTCCCAAGTCATTCATATATTTCTTTAACTTTGGTAACAGTACTTCACAGAATTTTTTATAGTACTTAATTGTATAACCATCCGGGCCTGGGCTTTTCCCTCCCCCTGTACTTCTTAATGCTACTTCTATTTCTTCCTGAGAAATTTCTGATTCCAAGGAGTTCAATAGTGTTTCACTGAGCTTTGGCAATCCCGCATTTTTTAAATATATCATCCTTTTTTCATTAATATCTTCTCTATTTTCTTTTGGTGAACCTTGGTGGCTGATGTTGTACAACTTTCTATAGTACTCCGTGAATACTTTAATGATTTCTTTAGTTGAGTGGACCAACTTCCCCTTAGGGCTTTTTATCTTTTCTATATAATTCCTGTTTTTCTTTTTATTCAGGGCTCTCATTAAGTATTTTCCTGGTCGATCACCCCATCTATATCTTTCACCCAATACCTTGTTATATACTCTTCTCCTCTCCTCTTCCATCAATCTCTCTAATTCATCTCTTTTATCTATTAGCTTCTGTCTTGTTTCTATTGTTATTTTCTTCTTATGTATCTGCTCCAACTCCAGGATTTCCTTTAAAAGTCCACTAACCCTCTCTCTTCTTTCTTTTTTCTTCCTTGCTCCCATCGCAATCAAGATTCCTCTTATATATACCTTATGACTTTCCCATACTGTAGCTGTCGATACTTCCTCTGTCTCATTCTCCTTGAAATATACCTTAATCTCTTCCTTGATCTTCTGCACAATATCCTCATCAAAGAGAAGAGCTTCATTTAACCTCCATCCTAGACCTCCCGTCCACCTTTTCCCCCATCCTATTTTCATTATGACTGGGGCATGGTCCGAAAAAGTTCTTGTCTCTATTTCTATTTTAACCAGCATTTCAATAAGTTGATGATCTATTAGAATATAATCCAGTCTCGAGTATATCTCATGTGCATTAGAGAAGAAGGTATAGTCTCTGTCTTTCATATGCATCATTCTCCAGGTGTCCACCAGTTGGTACTCGTGGATCACCTTCTTCAAGGCTCTCAGAGACCTACCCCCCTCTCTCTGCACAAGGGAGGTTGCATCCTTTTGTGGGTCCATACAAAGATTTAAATCTCCTGCTATTATCAAACGCCCTTTTTTAAAGTCTATTAATTTTTTCAACAAACCCTTCAAAAAGATCTCAGGTTTCTTGTTGGGGCAGTATATATTGGCTAGTGTACATTCAATTCCCTGAAGTTTACCCTTCAAAAACAGGAATCTCCCTTCCGGGTCAGTCTTTCTATCTTCCAACTCAAGTCTCATATTCTTTGCCAATCCTATTGCCACCCCCTTTGCTCTTTTGATTGGAGAGTCAGCATAATACCATGTTGGATAATATTTGGATTTTAATTTCACATTTGATTCTATCTCAAAATGTGTCTCCTGTAGAAATACCACTGACGTTGCCCTGTGATGTAACTCTTTAAACATTTTAAATCTTTTCCCAGGACAATTCAACCCATTCACATTATATGTTATAAACTGTATTTCTTCCATCCCTCTTAACTCTGTCTCTCTCTCTTCTAATTCGTCTCTTCCTATTAGGCCCGAATATCTTGCAGAATATTAACCCCACGGCCCCTCCCCCCCTTCCCCCCACCCAACCCCCGCCCCCACCCCCCCTCTCTTATTTTTTCCCTACCCATTTTTAGGCTTATAAACTGCCTACAAATCATTTGTGGAACTATTTCCACGGTTGATTTAAAATACTGGGATTAAGCTCCGCCCATGGACGGCTCACCTCTCCTCCAAACTCCCTAGCTCCCCTTTCTCTATCAACTGGGCTCAACAATACCCTTTACTTCCCTCCCTTAACTGGAGCTTCCAGATGGACTTCCATTTCCACAAGGGGGCTACAAAAGGGGCTAGGGAAAAAGAGAGAGAAAAGAAAAAGCATATATTTTACTTAATTCTCCCTCCCCTTTCTCCCCAACGCCAGAACCTCCCTCCCCCTCCCCCCAACCCGCTGCCAGTCCTCCTGTCTTGTATCATCCGTATCTTCTTTTTCTTCTTCCCACCCAGTTATCACCATTCTTTGCAAATCCAGTCTATCACAAAAATCTCTCAGTTCCTCAGGGAATCTCAGGTATGCTGTGACCCCATTTTTCCAGCCAGTTAGAGATGCCGAAGTACCCCATCTATATTGCACATTCTGTTTCCTCATTTGCTCTAATAGGGGTCTCAGGGATCTCCTTCTCCATAGAGTCTCTGATGTTAAATCCGCAAAAATTTGAATAGTCAAGTCTCCATACTTAATTAACGATCTTCCCTTGATCTTTTTCCAAATCTCCTTTTTGACCCCAAACTTCTGGAACTGGACAACTATATCTCTCGATCTTTCCCTCTCAGTATCTTGTTTAAATTTTCCTATTCTGAACACTCTATCCAGTTCAATCACTTCTGTTTCAGGTCTGTCTCTTATGGAGTTTAAGATTTTATTAACTAGTTCATATAATATTTCCCCTTTTGCAGATTCTGGAATTCCTTGCACAATAAAGGTTACACCTTCTTTCTTTATTTTCTTGGATTTCCATCCTATAAAACAGTTTTTTCTGGGTTTTCTCCAAATGGGTTATTTTTTTCCTTAGATTATCTATGGTTTGGGCCTGGGTTTTGACTTTCTCCTCTGTTTCTTCCATTCTCGATAGCAGATGGCCTAAGTCGTTTTGAATAGCTGTCATCTCATGTTTTATCGTTTTCTCCAAACTTTGAAACATTTCTATCATCTCCTTCTTATTCGGTACTTGTAGTTCACCATCAAGTTCTTTTTTTCCCAAGCCATCCGCTATTTGTTGGCTACAACTGCTGTTCATACCCAGTGATAGCCTCGGACTGTTTCCTGAGCTAGTGTCCATTTCCCCTTTAGCGCTTGTGCCTTGGGCCCTTTCTGGCGTAATGTTTCCATATGATGTAAATTTCTTTATCGTGCCTGATTGGGACCCTTTGAGCCCTGCTCCCTTAGGACCTTTATTCTTCATATCCTCTTTAAGTCTTTTGCCTTCTATATTCTCTAGATGGAAATTGTACCTCTCCCTTATGATTTATGATCCAGACGGGTTTACTACTTTTGCATATGCTCTCCTAGGGGTGTGTGGGACTCTTCTCTTCTGAACCCAGGGAATCCTCCCCTCTCCTCCTTAACCCCTTGGACCCCAATGTCACTCAGGAGTCAACTAAACAATAGACAATAGACCCCCAGCAGCTCTCACTCATTCTTCTCTTCCCAGAACGGTAGCTCCAAGTTTGGGTGGAGGGTCTTCCCAACAACTCTGTCCTGGGGGGGTTCCTCTGGGCTTCCAACGCTGTAGCTCCTTTTCTCTGTCTGGATTTCGTCCAAGGGATGCAGGGTGGGTCTCCTGGCACTCCCGGGTGTCCCTGGCCCAGGATCGAGCAGTCAGCTGGCCGGAGGCTCCAGGCAGCAGTGAACCGGGGGCTACAGACAGTAGGTAGCCGGGGTTTATGGGCAGCAGTTGGCCGGGGGGTTGTGGGCGACAGAGAGCCGGTAGCCTAAGCCGGCGTCTCCCTTTCAGTCAGGCGGCCAGCCGGCTTCCTCTTCTCCCAGAGGTCCTCCGCGGCTACCACACGCCCCCGCCACGTCACCTCATCCTCCAGCGGTCCGGATCTCTCTCTCGTGAAGCACCAGAGGGGCCGGCGCTTCACTGCACCCTTCGTCCGGCTTCCATCACCGGCTCTCCGGGCTCTGTTCAACGTCCCTCCAGACTCCGGTGAGTCAGGTCCTAAGGGTCACTAGGGAGGTCGGGGAGCGGAACCTAGCCCACAAGGTCCCAGTCTGATGCCATAACTCGTAAATAACGTTTAACCGATAAATAATAACCGACCCACTCTAACGTGTTTCATCGTAATCGTAGAAATAGGTGCAGTCAGGGTAAAAGGATGCTTTTATGTGCAATGTAATTAAAATTTCAGTTATTAAAATCATTCATAGACAATCAATCAAATTGTTATCTCTATATTGTGTACCAAGCTTCCAAAACTAGGAAAAAGAAAATCAAATGCAAACATGCTAAAAAAAATAAATAAAATAACATCTCTAATAATGCAGGGTACATTATTACCCCTAACCAATCCAGAGTGCTTCTAGTGTATCATGCATAAAAGTGTATATACTGTATGAGCTCACTGAAAGCTATACCTCATTCAAATGCACCAGTAATAGAGCTGGTCTAGCTTGTATGTAATTACAGTACATTTTAATTTTCATTTTACAGGTCATTTACAACTTTTTTGTGCAGTTTTTTTATAACCATCACACATAACCATTAATTATTATGTAGACAAAGTTTTGCAAAGTTAATGATTTTGAGAATTCCCCATAATTGAACAGATCAAATGGGATGTAATTACATATCACGAGATCCAACTAGCATAATTTTGATGGTTCTTCACCCAGCAACCTCACTCAGCTGTGACAATACTTTCATTGATTTAAAGAATATGTAAACCTAAAAATTCATATTCCTGATATGTGCCTGCTCTACCGTGTACTTGTATGAAAAAGTATCCTGTTTTCTTTGTATTGCTTCCTTTGTGTAAAATCCCTGGTGTTCCTGCCAGTCCCTCTGCTTTTCTATTAGATAATGACTATACTGTTGGGAATGCAACAGCATGTACTATAATGTACTATATACAGTATTCTGTGGTAATATCACTTGACCAGTAGATGGCACTGTACGCTAAAGATTACTAGTTGTGCATGTGTAAAACTTGCTGCTTCTTTCTTCTTCTCTATCATCTCTTCAGGAAGTAATATGTCTGCTGTTATACAGTCTGCTGAAATGTGCTCTGTATGTTTGTAACTTAAGCCACACAAGTAAAGCCTGAATTCTGCTATCACTACCAGTGTCTTCTATAACACATAACCAACATATACTAGGAATGAGAGCACAGTGTGGTCAGTCCTCTAGCTGTGCTTGGAGCTCAGTCTGCTCTCCTCCATTGATCAATATTGTCTTGACACACCCCCTCCCCTGAACAGCGTTTAACTGGAAAGATTAGTGTGCTGCTGTTTTTCCTTCCCTAGCTCTTATGCAGCAGAGGGTATGTAATCACTTGTGAAAAAGGGGAAAAGGTGTATATAATCTTTTCACTTCATACACAAATGTTGTCCCTTTCATATCTATTTTAAATTGAATGGGTTGTTTTACAAGGTGAGGGTTTACAATCACTTTAAGCATAAAGTATGTGTAAATCAAGGACAGGCAGAGTTGTCAGCATAGTCAGTACACTACAAGAGACTAAGTCTATGAGGGAGTCAAGGAGTAGGTGGGGTGGCAATAGCACAGGCAACTCATTTTGTACATAACTACACTACCCTCAGTAGCTCATCACTATTTTTCAACATACCAGAATTCAAGGCCTCAGCATACATTCTAAATACTCCAGTTTCCCCCATCACAGCAATAAGTAGTGGAAGAGGCGGCCTAATAATAAAAAGAAAAGACCAAGAGGTGTAGCAGCATAAGTAATAATAAACATCATAGTATTTTATATTGATGTATATTTTTTGGTACTTCTTCATATCATTACTCCATAATGCCTTTAAGCAGGTTGGAAGTAAGTCAGGTACTGGCACAGGCTGGGTGGCAAGGGGTTAATCGTCTAATCCCAGTTTGTGGGTTTTTTGGTGCTTCAGCCGGCCCACCTCTGATAAAAATTGGAATGAAGGCTGAGGTCCGGTTGCCCACCAATCTGTTGTTGCTGTTCCACCGAGACTCCAAAAAAGGAAGGACCGCCATTTTCTGTCTCAACCACTAATACCATGAATGGACTTTGCTAGTATTGATCCTCACCTGTAAAGGTACAGTATGCCTTGGCCACCAATCAATGAAGTTAGCTTAGGGACAAAAACATTTTTCACATTGAACTGTTGCACTGCAACTGATTTAGTAAAAGTTACATAAACTGTTTTGTGAGCCTGGTCTGAAGTTATTCAAAGTGGTCAGGTGCAGGTGGTCAACACTTTGGGTGGTGAGTGGGGCTCTGGAGGGGGAGAACTGAGTGGTGCACTTAATACAAGACCTTTATGGATAAGAAGATTGCTCACTGAATCGCATTGTATCACATTGAATTTTAATGTGGAAAGTGTTTTACACTGGGACTTCAATTATTACATACAAGTACACTGCATTTATTTTTTAATATTCAATGTTATGTATTCTTTCATTGAGATTGGCTCATATTGGGAGGATTAATGTCCATGGTTGTTTAAAATTTGAACATAATTTAGCACTGTATATTGTATTTCATATACGGTTATACAGACATGCACACATCCCCCTATCCATAGGGATGAATCGAATCCCTGGGGAGGAGGGGTGTATATAAGGCATGATATGGTTTATATATGGTATAGGCACATATCAATTTATCTGTTTATTTTGTCCATTCATTTCTGGGACACAATCACGATTGAAGTGTGGCACAGCCAGCACTAGTATTTATAGAATCACAAGTGGCAGTGCAGCATTTATATTATACATTTAGATAGATAGATTTAGTACGTGTTTTGATAGGTAAATTTAGTTACCACAATGAAGTCAGTGTGGCTATGATTGTTTGTTAGGTAAAAGCATAGTTTGCTCACTGTACTCCGTGAAACTGCATTCTGCTGCTGCCAGCCCGATAGCTCCCTCTGCATCCAAAGAGCTTGAGATGTTTCTGGATGATAGGTGTGGAGCTATGCGGATGGCAGCATGAATATTGAGACAGCCCTGGCCTATCCCAGATCAACTGGCTCTGATGGCATGCTGAGAGACTTTATACATTTAGTGAGCACAATGAGTTTTTGGGTCTTCTCCTGGATAGGATTAGTTAAGCTTGGAGAGGGAATGCTGCCATTTGCAGGCAATGCTGCTACATCTGCTGTTGTGAGGCCTCAGGTGGGTGACCTGTGGGCCTGAATACTGAGACCCGGGTACTGCTAAGAGCTGACTGAGGGGACATCTACTGAAAATCTGGTCTGGTGTCATGGAAGAAGGCAACCACCTGGCCTTAGGCCTTGTGAGTACAAACACTTCTAAAGGATCTTAGAGACTTTGTACAGCTAATATTCCTCTGGTGCTAGAGAGTCAGCTGTGAGTCTAGTTAAAGGGGACACTGGTTGGTGTCCTAAAGAGCTTTGTCCATCTAAGTTTCTACTTGAAGGGACTCTGCTGTAACTACTACTATTACAGCTACAACTACCTTAAAGCTGAAGTCCACTGTTTGTCACAAGCACGGACTTTATTTTAGCTAGTCCTGAAGAATACCTAAGTCTTTGAGTGTACATAGTTCTTGTTTTTGGAGTATCCCACCTAATTCCTTCCCTCAATGCCATCCAAGTTCTCCAAAAATAAAAACAACACCCCTAGCCTGATCCTTGAAGAAACATGTGAATGAGCCTGTGTGCCTTGTTGTGGTGCAAAGATTGTGGGAAACCTAGACAGTATTCCTGTGCATCCTATGGGAGTAGTGCTACATATCTGTCACCTTCAAAAAGGAAACTTGAGAGCCTAAACCTTAGAATTGCACCATAATGGATTCATTTGAATGCATTACTATATTAAATAACAAAAATACAATTGTGGTCTAAAAGCTCAAACATTCTTCCATCTCGTTATCTCATCTTTTTTTTTCATATGTGCAAACCTGTTGTACACAGGTCAAATGTTAAGGACTGCCCTGTTTACAACATAACCGGAAAGGAGAGCAATCCCAAAAATTCTTACATTACACATACAAAACAGGAAAACTGCAAAATGTGTAAATTCCTAAAATTAGCAAAGTAGAAAAGAAACTCCCATCAGAAAATTATACACAAAGTCTGTAGTCTTCCTTTGTCCTGTAAGATTTAAGAATAGATAAGCAATTCAGCAACATTTAAGAAATAACTAGTTTCACAAAGAAGGTTTTAAAAGCAAAACAATTCAGATTCCCTCCTAGAAACAGATGGTTAGGTACATCAACAACTCAACAAAATGTGTTTTTGCAGAAAGCGTTCTTAGTAACATTTATCTCTTTAAGTGCGCTTTTTCTGAAAACAGAAGATGTTTATTAATTTGGTAGCACATGGAGATTCATTTGAATTAAACTTACTTAAAATCATATATTATTTTACCATGGTTAACCAGCTCCACTCTGGGCCAATTCTGACTCTGAAAATTACAAAGAACCCCCAAACATTATATATTTTGTAAGCAAAGACCTTGGAGAATAAAATGGTTGTTGCTCTTAAACACCTGGAATAGTGCTATATCTTTCACACATTTTAAACTCTGACTTTCATACTCACACAGTAAAATAGTAAAAACAAATAACACAGAAACACTCGTCCACTGTCAAGAGAGATCAAGTCACTCATCACACCTTACCTATCAGGTCCCAAAGAGACTTTGTGTCTCACCATTGCCTGCCCTATTCTCCAAGTCTGTCTATTTTAAACTGGTCATATATTGAGCGCCCGCATCCTCCACCAAAACTTACAGGAAGACAAGAAGGATGTCTATTAACACAAACACGTCCATTGACATTCTCTAGAGGAGAATGCCCACTAGATGTTCTGTGACAGAGGTGTGTATACTGTGTAGAAAGCACATACATGATTCGTCAACAGTATTTTCAAACATTAGAACATTTTGATAGCATAACAGATTATCAAATATTACATTTCATACTATGGATAAACAATAAGGAAGGTAATAATATTCTTTGAAATATGGTACCAGATAGTCACAGTCATAAAACATTCACACATTCCTGTTGTAGCTACCCCAAAAGATCTTGGAGAGTTCATGATACAAAAGGGAATAATTGATTAGCTCACATTTATTTTATACATCTTTATTTGATTTTTAGGTTCAGTTCTTTGTTATACTGTAGCACCAGATATAGCAGAGTTAGCTGGTCAAGTGATCTGCAGCTAGGAGAGTCCCTTCACTATCAGAACTGGTATATGGGCAGGCACCTCAAGCATTCAGCTTCACCAATAGATTCAGCTACTATTGGGATCCCCTGCCCGATTGCTATCATATTACTCCAGTTCCAGTGGGGTGGCCCTTGTCCTTGAGGCTTGGATCCCTACAGCTCTTCTATATTACTAAAGCTACCCTGGACTTTACAGTGAGGACCACTAATAATCATAGGTTGTTGTGTCCCAAACTGTTTTACTAAAGTAGAGATTCTTAATTTTATTCTCTTTTATAGAATCTTATAAAGACTATTCTATGCATGCCACTTGTTACCCTGAATAAGTCACAGAAACATTGCTAGGTGTCCCCATTGCAAGTTATTTACATCACCTGTCTCAGTGCCAAACTATACCATCATTTTTTCCCCATGACAGTGGTCACCAGATCAAATAAAGAGGGTAAATCTCCCCAGAAGGTACAATAACCACCTGCCAGGGATCTAACTGTTTCCTACCCTACTCATAAAAAATGTTTTGGCTACAGATACGCTTTTTATGCATTTAAGAGTTTAGATACACCAAAATTCTTGTAAAAATGTAGTAAAATGAATGTTACAGTGTGAATTCAGCTTTCTGACTGAGTCACAAATATGTTGTATAAGTCCTCATATCCTACTCGTGTGAATGACAGTTGGTAGACCTTCTCCAGATATCTGAAGTTAAGCTCCAGACTTCTGCACCAATGACTTCTGCTCACAATGGTCAGCGTTTATTTTATTTCATTTATCTAAAACCTTAATCCCAAAAGGAAAACAAAGAACTGTCGCTGTAACTGCTTAAAAACTGCCATTTGGCTTTAATTTGTTAATCCAAGTCCATCTAAATCTGCTGATCACTCTAACTCTACCCTGTCCCCAGATTGACAATTCTGCTGTCCAAAGGTGACTCCATTGATCCTACATCCAGAGTAGGGACACCCTAAGGCATAAAGTGTTACTGGCTGGATCACCAGGAGAACATAAAGGGAAAAACAAGTCTAAAAGAAGTAAACTAATGCATCCACCACATTTAAAGGGTAATTAATATCCCTTTCAAGGGAAAAAATAGCAAATTAAAAAAATAATAATTTTCCATTTCATTCTGCAGTGCTATAATTTTCAGTAAAATTCAATGCAATATGGCAACCTGGAGGCCTTCTGTACACAGTTATCATACAGAACTTACCCAGAAATTTAATTTCCTGCTTGTGTGACTGGCTCTCTGATTTTCCCAGTGTCAGATTTTAGGCATCCTCTGCAGCAAAAAAAATTCATTTTTGTTGAGATACTCCCAAAGGGTTAAGATCCAGCAACTTTTCTTATTAGAATAGAGCAAGTGAGGAGTGCGCATGCGAGGCCGGCGGAACGGACATGTCTCCCTGAGGTGCTGTCATTCCACAGGGAAGACAGCCGCCCACAGTCAAATAAGCGTCTCCGTGGCAACCCCCCTGGCATGTACCAGCATGGTCAAGGGAGTGCCCCGACATCAAGCTCCACCACCCAGCAAACCCATCAAGGAGGCCCTGGATCGAGCCTCCTCCAAGATGGCCACTGCACCCTCTCCTGGCAGCAAGAAAGCGCCACAGACATATGCAGCCCTGCAAACAGCGCATCCTAGCCATTCCTGCACATCTGAGGGTGAGTCAGATATTGACCCAGAGACCCCTACACATGCCTTTACTCCTGACCTTACATCTCCTGACCTTCTCATACGCTTTGAAAAAAATGCTACACAAAGCCCTGAAACAAACCTCTGAACGCATCACAGACAAGCTGTCCAGAGAAATCCGCGAACTAGGGCAACGCACTGCTGACCTGGAACAGAGAGTGGATGACCTTGACACCTCATTTCAGACACGTACAGATGACCTTGACTTTCTGCGCGACGAAAACGTGACACTGCAAACACGGCTTGAGGACTTTGAAAATCGGGCTAGGCGCTCAGATGTGGGAATCCGTGGCCTCCCAGAATCAGAAATGGACAGGGTTCATAGGGCACTAGCTCCACGACACACCGATGGCCCGCCACGTGATATTATAGCCAAACTCCACTCTTTTTTCTCTAAAGAGCAACTTCTACAAGCAGCCCGCAATGCAGAATCTCCAACGTTCCAAGGTCACACCTACCAACTGTTTTAAGACCTCTGCCCCACTACCATCGCTAAACGCAGGGCTATGAAACCTCATCTACAGGCGCTGCAGCAACATGGCATACCATATAAATGAAGCTTCCCCTTCACAGTGCGTTTCCGTTACCAGGCCCGTGACTACATCTGCAAGACCCCTGATGATCTACTGGACACCCTGCGGAACCTCCAGCTACATACACCAACAACACCGTCAGAAGGCTCCAGATGGCGATCTGCATCTTGCTCACCGCAGAAATCCCACCCTCCACACCTCGCCAACGGTCAACTCAACACCCACAAACGAGGGCGTTTCTCATCACCTGCTCCGTCTCCACAAAATTCCATGGACTGAGTCTCACTAATCAACTTCTACCTTACCGCCTACACATGACAACGCGGAGCTCTGCCATCATGGTAGTTGACACCCATGGTGTCTGTTCTCCTCACCTCTCACTCAGATGCAGACGTTAAGTATCCGTATCCTTATGTTGGCCCTCAGGGCCCATATTGTCATTTTGTCTTTTTTCAATTTTCTTCTTTTTTTCTCAATATATTTACATGTATTGGGAAAACTCCTTGTTTTTCATGCAAGTTGAAGGTTTTCTTAAGAGCTTGTTGTGCCTTACATGCTACTTGTTGAACTATTTTTTAAACGGTTATGTTTGAACATATGTACGGAGACCTCAGTTCTGGCGGCACGGGAGATCACATCCTCTCATCTCTACTGGCTTACCTAGATGGCCGATGCCGCCCAGATCTAGGACCTCTTGACTCCTTCAGAAACCAACTTTACTGTTTTTTCCAAGGATCTCATCACCATATATTTGTCCATATGCTGTCTTCCTCACGGCCCACGTACCTGCGCACCCACCACTAGCCCCTGTAGTATTGTAATTTTGATACTACTTGGGCTACTACTGTTCCCTAGACCACTCTATTTTTGGGTGACTCCGGGGACCACCTCCTTGGCCTAGTATGGCCGCCTACACCCTCCTCCTAATACTTTCCCCTAACTCTATCCTTCCACCCTCCCTCCTACATGACTCCACAACTCTGTCTAGCTCCTTATGCCACCCAACTGCTTCCTACCGTGACTACCAGGTTCCCTTCTAACTCGCAATACCTTATTATTTAGTACGCTACACACACTTGGGTTCTTTATATATTTTCACCCTGAATGTTCAGGGCCTTAATATACCACAGAAACGCAACAAGGCATTCCGCTCCTATGCATCACATAAAGCTCATATAGTTTGCCTTCAAGAGACACACTACACTCCTACCTCTACTCCCGAATTCTTTGTCCCCCGATACCCACAGGTCTACACAACCTCTGCCGCAACCAAACACAGAGGGTTACTCATTGCCTTCCATCGCAGGACACCCTTTACACTGCATAATGAGATTAAAGATCCTGAAGGTCATTATCTCCTGCTAACCAGGCAACTTTTAGATGTAGAAGTCACCATCGCTACATACTACGGCCCGAACCAAGGTCCCTTACCTTTCCTCTCTCACCTATTATTGGTCATTGACCACCATAGACGTGGTACACTATTAGTTTGCGGAGATTCAAACTGTTCCTTATACCCCTTCCTAGACAAGTCCCCTCAACCCCTCCCCCCCACACCCACCTCCAAACAAACCTTCCAAGCCATACTACAATGCTATTCCATGATAGATACCTGGAGAGAACTTAACCCGATAAAGCGCCAATATACTTTCTATTCTCATCCTCATAAGACATTCTCAAGAGTAGACCACATTCTCATGACTGCTAGCTCTTCCCCCCAACTATTGGCCTCTGAAATCCTCCCAATTCCCTGGTCGGATCACTGTGCTGTACTTACTTCCATTGCCTCTTTGGCTCCATCCCTTTCGACTCCTCCTGGATCATCAACGACAACCTATTAGCAAATCCGACACATTGCTCGGATATCGAAGCTGCTCTCAAAAACTACCTATCTCTAAATCAAACCGCAGCCAACTCCCCTCTCCTACTTTGGGAAGCACTTAAACCTGTACTACGTGGGTTCTGCATTAGCAAAGCATCCTTTTTAAATAAAGAGAAAAGACAACAACACCTTCTCCTTGAACAAACCTACAACCAATCTCATCAAGCCTTCCAGGCGACCCCTTCCCAGCCAACCGAGAAGCCCTGGAACGGTCTCGATTGGCCCTTGATCTTCTCCTCACAGATCAGGCGGAGCTCTCACTTCACAGATCCCGGCATAAATATTACACAAAAGCAAATAAACCTGGTACCTTTTTAGCTCTTTCGCTCCGTAAGCTTGATCAGTTCACCAAACCCATTCGATTACTCACATCCTCTGGCAACCCCACTAGTAACCCGGAACGCATCCTACAAGTCTTCCACAAACATCTCTCAAGACTTTATTCTTCCTCTACACCCTTTGACCCTTCTCAGGCTGACACCCTCTTGGCCCTCCTCTCCTTCCCAAAACTCTCGGAGCATCAACTGACAGCACTGGAGCGTCCCATTACCCCAACTGAAACCTTAAACGCTATCAAATTTTTAAAGCCTAGTAAACGCCCAGGACCCAATGGCTTTTCTGCCACATACTACAAAAAATTTGCCCACCTCCTTTCACCTATCCTTACTAATGCTTTCAATGCCATACTATTGGGCCAAACCTTCAACCCAGAAACAGTGAAAGCCAACATCTCAATGATCCCAAAACTGAACTCAGACGACACACAGTGGTCCAATTATAGGCCAATCTCACTCCTCAATATAGATATCAAATTACTAGCTAAAATTTTATCCACGCGCCTCAACTCGTGTATAGGATCCCTAATCCATAATGACTAAGTGGGCTTCATTCCAACCCGACAAGCCGGGGACAACGTCAGACACGCAACTCTCCTAGCACACATAGCTAAATCCCACAATATCCCCGCCTGTTTCCTGTCCTTAGACATCCAGAAGGTGTTTGACACAGTCTCGTGGCCATACCTGCACTACATTCTGCGTCTGTGGGGCTTTGGCCCTCACTTTTTAACCTGGATCTTCTCACTCTATCGCGAGCCCTCGGCCAGAATCAGGTATCTAGGACATAGGTCTGCTCAATTTCCCGTGGCACCAGACAGGGCTGCCCCCTGTCCCCCCTACTCTTCGCCTTGGCCATTGAATCGTTGGCCCTTCTTATTAGTGCTAACCCGGATATTCGTGGACTCGAGATAGGTGGCTCCCATCACAAACTATGTCTTTTTGCGGATGACGTTCTACCAGGGGCGGACTGACAACTCATGGGGCCCCCAGGCAATAGAGGATCATGGGGCCCCTGTGTCCTCACCCACACCCAAAAAAGCCTATGAAAAAGCCGATGAAAAGGTACCAGAGGCATCTCATGGGGCCAGCTACTGACCCCGGGCCCTCAGGCACTGCCCGAGTGCTCGAATGGTCAGTCTGCCACTGCGTTCTACTTTTTCTCACTTCCCCTTGACTTCTTCTCCTTCTTTCCTCTGGCTCCTCGAGAGGTTTGGCTCACTCTCTGGCCTTTTAATTAATCCCCAGAAATCAATGGCACTCAATATCTCCCTCCCCCCTAGTGATCTGGCCCATTTGAAACTGATATTTCCGTTCTCCTGGTCACAATACTCTATTCCTTTCCTGGATATAAAACTGACCCCCAATATATCAGATCTATATGCAGCTAACTACTAACTACTCTCCTATGTTAACCCGTCTAACTGCCCTTATGACCAAATGGTCCTCTCTACCGCTTGCATGGCTAGGTAGGATAGCAGTCGTGAAGATGTCAATTCTCCCCAAAATTTTATACCTATTCAGAGTTCTCCCAATCTCGGTACCCGCCCATTACCTTCGCACCTTACAGCGTCGAATTTTTTCCTACATCTGGGGCACGGTCCGCCTCTGTGTACCTCGCTCAACCCTGTATAGCCCCAAACTTAACGGTGGTCTAGGTCTTCCAGATATTAGCAAGTATTACCAGGCAGCACACTTAGCACAATTGCCAAAATATCACGCGACCCATGAAATCCCTCAATGGGTTATCCTCGAATCCATAGAATGCGACCCCTTGTCTACTGCTAACCTTCTATGGTTAAGACCTATAAACCGCCGCTCAATAACAAACCCTATCACAGCTCACTTTTTGTCGCTTTGGGATAAACCGAAATCCAGCTATCTCTTGCAATCACTACATAATCCCCTGCTCTCATATCTCTGAAACCCAGCCTTTCCCCCATCATGGTCTTCACCACACACATTCAAACTATGGACCTCTGCCAACCTTCTCCGGGCCCATCACTTCATGCTTAGGAATAAATTTAAATCCTTTACCTCACTGCGTGAAACGTATGATCTTCCAGCCTCTGAAATATGCCGATACTTACAATTGCAACATTTTTACGCTCCATACACTACAGCAACCAACCAAGCGAACACCATGTCTCCCTTTGAACGGGCTTGTCACAAATACCCCCATAGACGAGGCCTCATTTCATGCCTGTACTCCCTTCTTACAACCTCGGTCACCAAGTCTCTTCCCTCATACACTCGCAAATGGGAAACGGACCTTGGCTGGCAACTAGACCCTTCTGACTGGGACCATATCTGGTCCAACACCAAGTCATCATCACAAAATATTGTAGCTTTAGAAACCAATTTATAAAATTCTAACTCGCTGGTACCTGGTCCCAGCGAGAATTGCAAAGTATACACCAAATTATTCCCCCACTTGCTTTAGAGGCTGTGTAGACCTGGGTACACATTTTCATATATGGTGGGATTGCCCAATCACCCAAGCCTTTTGGGCTGATGTATTTGGTATACTGTCTAAACTTAGCGCAAAAACGCTCCAGCCGAACCTGGTTACAGCTCTGCTCAACCATTGCCCCCTTGACATAACTAACTCACAATTCAAACTTATTCTACAAGTTACTACGGCAGCCAAGCAGGTCATAGCTAAGTCTTGGAAATCTCCCTCCCTAAGCATTGCAGTTGTTAAGAATAAAGTTACCCAGGCTATGATTCACGCTAAAGTGGAAGCCACAATCCTAGATACTATCCCTAAATTCTGGAATGTTTGGAAACCCTGGGTAGAGTGTTTTCTCCCGCCAAACTTTGATGACTCACTTCTTAACCCATGATAAATACTTTATACTACTCTGGTATCATTTCCTGCCGATTTCACATACTACTCCATTCACTGTTGCCAATTGTGGAGTCATTTACCCCATCTCACCCCTCCCCACTCTCTTTCTGACCTCCCCGACCTGTTTTTTTCTCTTTTTCTTTCTCCCCCCTGACCCCTTTCCCTCTAACCATCCTGCATAACTCTATACTCCTATGTTATGATCCCCTTATGAAACATTTGGGAGCGCGTTTCTTCACCTGTCAAAATTCTGTATGTACTTAAGCTTATAGCTTTACCCACCTTATGTCATATGATATGTCATATTGTTATACCACTATTCCCCTCCTCTCCCCTTGTTTGTAAAGACATTATTGCCATTGATATCAATATCTACGATTTCATGTCTGAGAAATGTCTATTATCAATGTCTTTTTAACTTCTGCTTCTGGTGACGTCACAGCTGTCAGCGTCTTGGAGCCTGGGACACCACCAGTGCAGCTGACTGGTCTGTGGATCATGATGCCCCCAGAGGCCCGGAGCTGATAATCCAAAGAGGATACTGTTCTATGTGATATGGAGCCTTTATGCTAATTTTGTGATTTGTTGTTATTTTATTCATTAAATGATTTCACGATTCATACTACACTCAGAAAAGCGCTGCTGTGTTTCCATTTCTTTTATCCTTACTTCAGTGGAGCTTCTATTCTGCCAGCTGACAGCTTTTTAGATGCATTTTCTGGATTTTAGATTATGGACTATTTATGGACTTCATAATGTGGCAGTGCGGTATCCTGCCATGGTTAAAATCACGGTGATAACCCAGGATTCTCAACTATACAGGCTGAGGGGCTCCAGGCAGTTCTCTTAATGCAGGGGAAACTGGTTAATCAGTTTCCTCTTTGGTTCGTAAAGCCCATTTTGGGACCTGCGGCCTGGAGATTTCTAAGTGATTTGGGAGGGTTCTGGGCTCCACCCCGGCAGACAGGTGGTCACTGCCTTGGAGTCAGGAGAGCTCCACCGAGGAGAGGTGGAAGCCAGAGCAGCAAGGGGGCTGCTAGCTGTGTGCAAAAAGCCATTTTTTTGGAAGGAGGCTGTGTGCATTCAAGGAGTCCAACGCTGTGTGCTAGGACTAGCCAGTGGTCTGGGAGACCGATATAATTAGAGGTACTGCTAACCAGCAGGGCTGATAAAGAGAGCCAGGAGGCTGAATATTTGTGTTTGTTTTGATGGTGAACACCCCTGCGTGGGAAACACGTGTTATGGAACTTTCTTTTAAATAAAATTGGGCAAAAAGGCCCTTAAAAAGAAGAAGCAAGTGGCTGTGTGCTGTAAAAAACATGGTCCCGGGTTGGAGATTTCATCCCTCCCAAATCGCTTTGAAATCTTCAGGCCACATGTCCCAAAACGGGCTTTACAAACCAAAGAGGAAACTGATAAACCAGTTTCCTCTGCATTAAGAGAACTGCTTTGAGCCCCTCAACCTGTATAGTTGAGAATCCTGGGTTATCACCATGATTTTCATTGTGGCAGGATTCACTGCCACAATAAGGACTATTGATGTTTATATTATTTACCTTGTATGATATTAATCTAGTAATTCTCTTACTGACTCCCTGAGCCCCACTGATCTCTCCCTATTCAAAATCCCTGTATTGTACAGTACATTACACCCAGAGATTTTTTCTATTCCCAAACAAAAGTGGAGTTACTATTTAAGGATTGGTAAGCTTTAATATACTATATTTTTGTTTTTGAGTATATTATGGTTATAGGCACTCTGATGTAAGTGCCCAAAAGTAGAACATATCTAGAGAGCAGGGGCGGACTGACCATTTGGAAACTCGGGCACTGCCCGAGGGCCCGGGGTCAGTAGGGGGCCCCATGAGATGCCCCTGGTACCTTTTTCATAGACTTTTTTGAGTTTGGGCAAGGACACAGGGGCCCCATGATCCCCTATTGCCCGGGGGCCCCATGAGTTGTCAGTCCGCCCCTGCTAGAGAGCCTACATCTATTATAGCACCCTTCTTTAATGAAATATCACTAAGACAATCTGTCCTTCCCTGCTATAACATCCAGCTGGATAATGAAATTTGTATTAAAGTGGACCTAAACTCAAAAAGTGAAGGCTTCCTATATTATGAGAGATATTTAGAAATGTACATTTTTCCTAAGCAGTACCCTGAAAATGTTACCTTTTATTTTAAATTCCTCCTGAAAAATGGCAGTGCACTTTATAGTTTGTGAGGGTGCCTACCCTGTGCCTATAGCATTATGATTGTATAACTACAGTGTGGCATTTAAGGCACTGCTGCCCCTGGCTGCTAATCTGAGAAGATTTGGAGATGTTTCCATGTGCTGGTCACTGTTCTCCTTACTATAGGCTCTAACATGAGGAAGCAAAACCCTGCATCTAATAAAACAGTGCAGAAGAAAGAGTCAGTAAAGGTGAACTGATCAGCTGCAGGGAAAACTCAGGCAAATTCATTCTCAAAGTTTACAGCAAAAGCACTTTAATTTTTAATTTCTGCAACTCAGCTCATTCTGCAAAGGAAACAGAGCAAGGCGTCAGATTAGTGTATGGTTAAAAACATCACTCTAATGCCATTTCTCAATTACATCTGAAAGACCTATAGACTGCTCTAGGTGTCAGAGTGGTGGTGAGATAAATAGCTCACCGCAATCTGGATGGAGTGATAGGGCTGCAGAGCACAAGCAGGGACCCGCTGCAATATGGTAAATCAGTGGTGTCTCTCCTTTCACTCACAGTACTAACAGGAAGGCAGACAGGAGAACGTGACGGGGGTAGACAGCAACACGTTTCCGAGGTCCTGCCTCGAAAAACTTAACATTGATATTCACCACCCTTAACATTGATATTCTCCACTATGAATCAGTTCAATCTAGGAATGAACTTATTCATAAATAAGAAATGAGGAGTAAGGACATATCCAAAATAGGTAAAACTTTACCCAAAGCTTCAATGTGAAGAAAAGAGACAGATATTTCAGTGGAGATACACTCTCCGGCCACTTTGTTAGGTACACCTTGTCATAGCCAAGAAAATATCCCTCGCACCATTACACCACCACCACCAGTTTGAACCGTATAGGCAGGCTAGATCCATGCTTTCATGATGTTTACACCAAATTCTGACCCTACCATCTGAATGTTACAGCAACCAGTCTGCCCATTCTCCTCTGACATCAACAAGGCATTTTAATCCACACAACGGCTGATCACTGGATATTTTATCTTTTTCAGACCATTCTCTGTAAACCCTAGAGGTGGTTGTGCACGAAAATCCCAATAGATCAGCAGTTTTTGAAATACTCAGACCAGCCCATCTGGCAATAACAACAATGAACGTTCAAAGTCACTTACGTCCCCTTTCTTCCCCATTCTGATGCTCAGTTTGAACTTCAGCAAGTCGTCTTCACCACGTCTACATGCCTAAATGCATTGAGTTGCTACCATGTGATTGGCTGATTAGCAATTTGTGTTACCAAACAATTGAAAAAGTTTACCTAATAAAGTGGCTGGTGAGTGTATAACTCAGTGCTCAATCAGACAGCATATTAGTGCTTCCCTTTGTACAGAGCCGCTGGCAGATGTGTGTGCATCCACCTTGGAGCTGCATGTGGGCAGACCATACAAGTGCACACACAACATCACCATGGACCCAATCAAATTTCAAAGTTCAAGGTAAAGACAGGAGCGCCTGTACAAATATGAATGGATGCACACACAGCATCACCATGGACCCAAACAAATTTCAAAGTTCAAGGTAAAGGCAGGAGCTCCTGCACAGACTCTGAATTCAGATCCGTGCACTTGCTCCTGTCCACATGTCAAACTTTGACATGCAATTGTGTCAGTGCCAGTACCACGTGTGCATCCACTTCTATGAGATACCTGTACGGAGCTCCAAGGTGGATGCACACGCATCTGTCAGCAGCTCTGCACAGAGGACGCCACTAATCTGCCATCTGAATGGGCTCTCACAGGAGATATAAGAAGCTGTGGGTGACTCGGCCTCAGTCTCCACCTACAATTGAAATATTTTTGTGTTTGTTGGCATTTTAAGCCATAGGCAGGCTATGTCTTAAACTATTGATATTATTAAAGCTCAATTTCACCTTGGAATAAAAAAATAATAATAATATCTCCCTGCAGCTCTTTTAAATAAAAAATCAGCTCTGGCTGCCCCATACTCACCCTCTCTACAGCACTCTTTCCAACAGACTCACCAGGTCATGAATGACAGCACCAAGGCCAAGACTCTGCCGTCCTGCACTCACAGGAGAGCACTGTGCACAATGCAGCCATGCCAATCCGTTGTGCCACTCACTTCTACAGCATTTAGCATCTGTCCACTTCTGGAGGAAGAAGATGAAGGGGACTTTCATATCACCAAACCAGACTGAGGACACCTTGAAATAATATATACATATATTGATTTTAATTTTTTTTTAAAAGATGAGTTCTTTTTGAAGAAAAAAAGAGGGGGGGCAGGGAAGCTGACACAACCAGAGTTGGACTTTACAAACAGGATAGAATACGGCAAAGTCAGCCTTTACCTTATTATTATTTGTAACTTAATAAAAAATGCTTTGTAACCTGTTCCTGTTTGTTGGCATTTCCAGTGACAGCCTTGACACAGAATATTCATTACATTCAATTCATTTGGCAATATTTATAGTCAGGTTAGTCTAGACAAGTGTCAAATGCGGATCTGTGATAAATTATAAATGATCGGATAAAACCTTGAAGAGAGAGTAAATTAAATTACATGTTATGTTTCTTCCTGGAATTTTTGCTCTAGGCAGCTAGTAGACTTCAAGAAATGATATGTTGTTTTCCAGTCACTAGACACAACGCTTGGCCACATGTACACAGAATTCTGCAGCTATTCATGGCAGTAACTGGCATCTGAGTTCAGAAAATCTCTGCATCTTTCCTATTATTGTTTGCAGACTATTTCCTTAAAATGCAATAGTCCTTGAGCTCTTCATAAAAGTTCATTCACATCTCTAGACGGACACCTACTGTTCAGGGATTTTCACTTGTGCAATGTTTTCTAAATCACCAGCCTTCTTGTTTAATCCCTTCTCAGTCATTCTTGCTCTGCTATTGAGATTTCAGTCAGCAGTTATTGAGTGCCTTTGTGAAATCATTGGGTACAAATTGACAGTTTTCATAAAATACCTATATATCTTTCTCCTGGACTGATTAACCTGTAGCAAGAAGCGATCTTGTATTTCATTTAATGATTGCAGCACACAGTGAACTGAACTGTAGTTTATACTGTAAATTAACCCATACTTATTAGATTTTTTTGTCAGTTCATAATGAACTCTAATTTATTAAGTGTGTCAAGAGAAGAAATGGGGGACAGACTAAAACATTTAATGTGAAAATGGCTTAATGTAGCTTAACGTGTAATAAACTGCCTAAATCTCAATCAATTGACTTGAAACTTTGCACAGCCCAAGTTCTCAACCTCCCAAACATGTCCTAGAAGTTTCATAGATTTTAGCCTTCCACAAAGAAAATGGGGGACATTAAGCTTGTTTTTTGGGGAGCTTAATGTGGCTTAATGTACAAAAAAAAGCTTAGATGTTTACCAATCTTCCCCAAACTTTACACATTAGAAGATTCTATCTATGTCAACATATTCTGAAACTTTCAGATCATTTGGTAAATCACACCAAAAGTTATTCACATTAAGCTATATTTTACAGTGCTAAAACATTTAATGTAAACAGCTTAATGTAAAAAGAGCTTAACGTACCATAATGTGCCTAAATATCAATCTATTGACTTGAAACTTTACACAGCCCAAGTTCTCAATGTCCCAAACATGTCCTAGAAGTTTCATAGATTTCAGCCTTCCACAAAGAAAATGGGGGACATTAAGCTTGTTTTTTGGGGAGCTTAATGTGGCTTAACGTACAAAAAAGAGCTTAGATGTTGACCAATCTTCCCCAAACTTTACACATTAGAAGACTCTATCTATGTCAACATATTCAGAAACTTTCAGATCATTTGGTAAATCACACCAAAAGTTATTCACATTAAGCTATATTTTACAGTGTTAAAACATTTAATGTGTGAACAGCTTAATGTAAAAAGAGCTTAACGTACCATAATGTGCCTAAACCTCAATCAATTGACTTGAAACTTTGCACAGCCTAAGTTTTCAATGTCCCAAACATGTCCTAGAAGTTTCATAGATTTCTGCCTTCCACAAAGAAAATAGGGGACATTAAGCTTGTTTTTTGGGGAGCTTAATGTGGCTTAACGTACAAAAAAGAGCTTATATGTTGACCGATCTCCCCCAAACTTTACACATTAGAAGACTCTATCTATGTCAACATATTCTGAAACTTTCAGATCATTTGGTAAATCACACCAAAAGTTATTCACATTAAGCTATATTTTACAGTGCTAAAACATTTAATGTGAACAGCTTAATGTAAAAAGAGCTTAACGTACCATAATGTGCCTAAATATCAATCTATTGACTTTAAACTTTGCACAACCCAAGTTCTCAATGTCCCAAACATGTCCTAAAAGTTTCATAGATTTTGATTTTTCACAAAGCAAGTGAGTGACATTAAGCTTGTGTAGACCCTACCACATTGTGTAGTGGGCGTTGCGTGGGACAGCCAATGGGGGAATATTATGAGTGTGTGTTTGTGGCTCATCAGCCAATCACTGGGGGTTTCTTGGCTTGTGGTGCATGCTTGGGAAGTGCATACTTTCATGTTCCAAATACCTGTCAATATCGGCACAAAACCTTCTGGCTTCTGCTAGAAAGCTGAACATGAAGAGGAACTTCATCTTTCAGCATGACAACGACCCAAAGCATACATCCAAATCAATAATGGAATGGCTTCACCAGAAGAAGATGAAAGTTTTGGAATGGCCCAGCCAGAGCCCAGACCTGAATCTAATCAAAAATCTGTGGGGTGATCTGAAGAGGGCTGTGCACAGGAGATACCTTCGCAATCTGACAGAAAGTTTGGGGGAGATTGGTCAACATCTAAGCTTTTTTTTGTACGTTAAGTCACATTAAGCTCCCCCAAAAAAAGTTTAATGTCACCCATTTTCTTTGTGGAAGGCTGAAATCTATGAAACTTCTAGGACATGTTTGGGAAGTTGGGAACTTGCTTTGTGCAAAGCTTCAAGTCAATAGATTGATATTTAGGCACATTATGGTACGTTAAGCTCTTTTTACATTAAGCTGTTCACATTAAATGTTTTAGCACTGTAAAATATAGCTTAATGTGAATAACTTTTGGTGTGATTTACCAAATGATCTGAAAGTTTCAGAATATGTTGACATAGATAGAATCTTCTAATGTGTAAAGTTTGGGGGAGATCGGTCAACATCTAAGCTCTTTTTTGTACGTTAACCCACATTAAGCTCCCCAAAAAACAAGCTTAATGTCCCCCATTTTCTTTGTGGAAGGCTGAAATCTATGAAACTTCTAGGACATGTTTGGGACATTTAGAACCTTGCTCTGTGCAAAGTTTCAAGTCAATAGATTGATATTTAGGCACATTATGGTACGTTAAGCTCTTTTTACATTAAGCTGTTCACATTAAATGTTTTAGCACTGTAAAATATAGCTTAATGTGAATAACTTTTGGTGTGATTTACCAAATGATCTGAAAGTTTCAGAATATGTTGACATAGATAGAGTCTTCTAATGTGTAAAGTTTGGGGGAGATTGGTCAACATCTAAGCTTTTTTTTGTATGTTAAGCCACATTAAGCTCCCCAAAAAACAAGCTTAATGTCCCCCATTTTCTTTGTGGAAGGCTGAAATCTATGAAACTTCTAGGACATGTTTGGGAGGTTGAGAACTTGGGCTGTGCAAAGTTTCAAGTCAATTGATTGAAATTTAGGCAGTTTATTACACGTTAAGCTACATTAAGCCATTTTCCCATTAAATGTTTTAGTCTGTCCCAAGAAATGGCATGCTGTGAGAGAGGAAAGTGGGAGGAAAGATAGGAAGAAGGCAAGGAAGGGCTTGTTGAATCAATACGCCCTGATTTAAAGTGGTTCTAAAGGCAGAAGATTTTTTTACCTTTAATGCATTATCTGTATTAAGGTAAATAAACCTTCTGCATGCAGCTCCCCCCCAGCCCCCCTTATACCTACCTGAGCCCTATCTCGATCCAGTGATGAGCACAAGAACAGTGTCTCTTTCAGCTCTCTCCTTCCTCATTGGCTCAGAGATAGCAGTGACAGACATTGGCTACTGCTGCTGTCAATCACAGCCGGTGAGGAGGGCATAGGGGTGGGGTGGAGCAGTGCTCTCTGTGTCTATGGACACACAGAGCTGGCTCAGAGGTGAGCACACATGAGTGCCCCCATAGCAAGCAACTTGCTCTGGGTGCACTTGGTGAGTGGGAGGAGCCAGGAGCTCCTCTCCCTCCTCACTGGCTCAGAGATAGCAGTGAGCCATTGGCTACTGCTGCTGCCAATCACAGCCGATGAGGAGGGCATAGGCGTGGGGTGAAGAAGTGCTCTGCCTATGCATAGACACAGTGCTGGCTTGGGAGTGAGCACACATGAGTGCCCCCATAGCAAGCAACTTGCTCTGAGGGCACTTGGTGAGCGAGAGGAGCCAGGAGCTCCTATCCCTCCTCATTGGCTCAGAGAGGGCAATGAGAGGCATTGGCTACTGCTGCTGTCAATCACAATTAGTGAGGAGGGCACAGGGTGGGGTGGAGCAGTGCTCTGCCTATCCATAGACACACAGTGCTGGCTTGGGAGTGAACACACATGAGTGCTCCCATAGCAAGCAACTTGCTCTGGGGGCACTTGGTGAGGAAGAGGAGCCAGGAGCTCCTCTTCCTCCTCATTGGCTCAGAGATAGCAATGAGAGCCATTAGCTAAGGTTGCTGTCAATCACAGCCGGTGAGGAGGGCGCAGGGTGGTGGATTGAGCCTTGCTCTGAATGTGGACACACAGAGCTGGCTCAGGGGTGAGCACACATGAATGCCTCAATAGCAAGCAACTTGCTATGGAGGCAAACAGTAAGGGGGAAGCCAGGAGCATCAGCAGGGGAAGAGGAGGATTGGGGCTGCTCTGTGCAAAACAAGTATAACATGTTTAAAAAAAAATAAAAAATGATCCTTTACAATCACTTTAAAGCAAACCTGCACTATTGCCCATACCCGAAAGGACCATGTTTTGTATAGGTCTCACAAAGTAGATCAAGCTTGCAGAATGTGCTGAATAAAGGCAAGAATGCATACCTCATGCCAAATCTGTTGTTGTTAGTACAGACATCTCAACATAGTAGATCTCAAAGCAGAACAGAGAGTTTTTACAGCTGATGTAAGAATACCTTCTGTTATAAGAAGGCAATGCTGTATCTCACATTTATAGCTAAAAATAATGAAAACATAATGAAAACACTGCCATACCACTTTGACATCTATGGATACATTTGCTCTCCAAATACTATCGAAAAAGCTTTCACAGCCAATATTTCCTCATCCAGTTAGAGTACTTTCTGTATATTTGCTTTGCACATTCAGATACTGTACAGTAGCGACTTATATTATTTCTATACGTTTCATTTTTGGGACTAAGTAGAGTCAGATCACGCACAAGGTTCAGGAACCAGTAGGTTATGTGTCTGGGGGCCCACATGCAAAGAAAAGCAAGCTTTTATCAGTCGACTTTTCTATGTTTAACAAAAATAATTACTGACTTCTGCCTGCCCTTGGCCCCAGCATTCACTTTGCTTTTCTATGAGCACTGCAGGTAAGTTCAGATTGGAGTGTCTGAAAGAGACTGAGTAACTGCAAAAAAGAAAAGTACAATGTATGTAACACTAAAAAAAATGAATACAAAATTAAAATAACACACACATATACTGGATACACAATAACATTCATGACTTCATGACTCCATACATGCCACATATTAACTATTATCATACAAAACAAAGTCAGTGAAAACAAAAAAATGAAAGGCCATCATTTTGATTGAACCAGGGCCGGTGCTAGACTATTTTGTGTCCTAGGCAAGACCAGCTACATCCCCCATCCCCCAAAAAATAAAACTTCACCTGTAGTTCTACTTCACCCCTCCTACCACACATCTTCTTTTCCTTACATTTTGCACTCTAGCACAAATATGCTCCCCCAAATCCCTGCTCCTAGCATAAATCCCCCCAATCCCACCTACTTGCTCAAATCCCCCTAAATCCCTCCTCCTAGTACAACCCCCTCCAAATGAACTTTTCCAGAGCAAATCTTTTCTTTATTCCAAAATCCCCCCTCCTAGCACAAATCCCCCTCCTAGCACAACCCCTCCAATCCCCCCACATCCCCCATCCTAACATAGCCCCCCCCCCCGCATTCCTCCTCTCCTAGCACAAATTCCCCCCAATCCCCTCTTCTAGCACAAAATCTCCTCTCATAGCACGACCCTCCCAATCTCCCCTCCTAGCACAAATACCCCCCCATGTTCCCTTTTAACACAAACCCCCCAACAATCCCCTCTTCTAACACAAATCCCCTCAATCCCCTCTGCTAGCACGAATTCCTCCCCCCAATCCCCCCTCCTAGCACAAATCCCCCCTCCCAGCACCAATCCTCTTCCTTTAATCCCTCCATCTAGGACAAATTCCCCCAAATCTCTCCACTATTTAAAACCCCTCCAAATTACCTTTCCCCGCATAAAATCCTCCCATTTTAACTAAATCCCCCCCTCCCTGCACAAATCCAACCCAACCTCCCTCCCGAAAACTTCCCTCCTACTTCTAGCACATATTATTATTATTATTATTATTATAAAGTATTTATATAGTGCCAAAAGGTTTGCTCAGCGCTGTACATTGTAGTGGGGGACAGTGCATGGGACAATACAGTAACAAAACACATATCCCCCCATTCCTTCTCCTAGCACTAATCCCCCCCCCCCCCCCAATCATCCCAATTACCCTTTCCAGCACAAATAGCCCCCGACCCTCCCTCCTGCACAAACCTCATCTCAGCACAAATGATTGTTACCCCTCCACCCCTTCCTTTCATTGTGTAGAGTTTACCCAGTCTATAAGCTGCCTCCCCTGCCTTCTAATTTACAGGAGGGAAACCAGCTAGAGGTGTGGGTTGTGCTGTATTCTCACTCCTGTCAGTGGAGCAATCTTCCATACAGCATATGACACAGAATCGCTCTTGGATATGGCTGTACACAGTCTGATTACCCCACTCCCATCTCCTCCAATGACTTCTCATCTCTCGGCAGCAGGGACCAAGGGAATGAATCAAACACTGAACATGCTGATGTAAGAGCCATCCTGTGTCATCTGCTTTATGGAGGAATGCTTCACTGACAGGAGAGAAGAGCACAACCCACACGTCCTGGATCTCTCCTGTCATTTCTCCTTTGCAGGCTTCACTGCTCTAGGCTGCTCTCCCCTTGTCCCAGCTGTGAGTGCGGAAATGGAAGAAGGTACTCAGTGGCTGGCCTGGGGCAGCAGAACTGAAATCTGGGGGGGCATAGCCCCCCCAGCTTCCCCCTTGATCTGCCCATGACAGAGAATAGGGGAACCAGGGGCTGTAGCTACACCCTACGTGCCAGTGTGCACTAGGCGGCTGCCTAGTTTGCCTAGTGGTAGCACGGGCCCTGGATTGAACTCTATAATGATGAGCTTGAAAAGTTGTTAATGCATCACCCAACCACAATTTTGGATATCATAGCTTTCCCCGCTTTGCAAGCACACATGATTTTGAAGTCTGCTGAAGTACAAAACTGAATGTCAGCTTCCTGTTTCTTTAATAACTTAATGAACTCTTAATTCTCTCAGAAAAATAATTTTCAGGAAATGTGTAAAAGGATGATGAGGTAGCATGCCTCTTACTGACTGATCTTCATAGAATCCCTTGCAGAGGGAGGCATAGCAGTGTGATACACTAAATGTGACAAGAAGAACTGTAATCGATTAATAAATGTGGAACCATCTTCCTCTTCTTTCTGACGAGACATACAGTAACCATCTGTTTATAATTATAATATGGCTCAAAGTGATTAGACGGTATCTGTATGTAGTCTGTTACACATACTCCATCTTGAGTGTTTTGCTACAAGAGGATTAATTCCACAGCTGGGGACAGCAGACTTTCAGTGACATGCAGTTGATTGCCTTCTTCTGAACAGGGCCACTCCCTTAGACATTGGAGGGTGTTCTCTTTCCAGACTTTGAAATGTTCTTCTCCTAATGGCACAGGAACATTACCAAAAAACATGTTTAATTTCCTGTAATTTGCTGCCTGTAAAGCTTGTGCTAATATTCCATTCAGTTTGACTAAAGTACCACTAGCAATATTACTAGAGTGTTCTCTATCATTATCCATCCTGTAAGAATGGGTAGCTGATACAGGTTTTTTTTCTCTGTTTTTGAAGACAAGAACAGCAATGATGAGGAGATTCTCCAACCATTGTCCAATCAGCCTGGAATGCTGCTTCTCACCAGCAGAAACTGTTCTTAGCCCCATTAGTTTATAATCTGTCACAAAGCAGGATCTCTAACTATCAAGAGGCCACCGGATACCTAACCTAGAATCCCAGACCAGAAGAGACTGGGTTAATTAAAATAACATGAGTCGTATACAAACTGTATTGCAATAGACAGGTTCACCTACCAATACTGACAGATGAACTCTATACACATACAGTAGCACAGACCTAGCTATCTGGCACAGTGCATTTGAGATAATAACAATATGACAGAGTTACTTCTGTCACCAGTCTTTAGAGATATACAGTATATACTCACCTTGACTCACAAGCGCCTTTAACCACACGCAACATAAGACCCCGACCACTCCAGCCCTGGCAGACTGATCACACCAAAACCCTCAAACTACACAGTCGTGCCCTGGAGCGACTATGGCGCAAAACCAAATCCCAACAAGCCTTCACCCGCTACAAATCTGCCTTCCACACCTACACCTCCTCCCTCCGCGCAGCCAAACAAGCCTACTTCCTGACCTTCATCAAGGCCCTCTCCTCCAATCCTAGCTGACTCTTCTCCACCTTCAACTCTCTATTCTCGCCACCCCCACCTCCACCCAGCACCTCACTCACTGCCCTTGAGATTGCCAATCACTTCAAAAAGAAGATTAACACAATTCGCAAGGACATCGCCGCAACTCACACGCCCTCTCAACCCGTCCCCTCTCACACAGCTACCCCCTCATCCCTCCTCTCCCCGCATAACCCGCAGGGACTTCGTTGCTGCTCAAACTCACTCCAACCCCATTCCCCCTCACTCAGCTACCCCCTCATCACCCCTCTCCCATGGCCCCACCACTGCTCTGACCTCCACTTCCACCCCACCCTACATTCCTCATACTGAAGCCCCCCCAACACTCTGCACCTTTGACCTTACTACCATCGAAGAAGTCTCCAAGATCCTCTCTGATGCCCGCCTTACCACCTGCCTCCTCGACCCTATCCCCTCACCACTCCTACGACCTCCCTCCCCCTCCATCCTACCTCACCCACATCTGTAATCTCTCCCTCTCCTCCAGCACTTTCCCCTCCCCTCTGAAACATGCACACATCACCCCCATACTTAAAAAGCCCTCCCTGGACCCCAATGACCTGAACAACCTCAGACCCATCTCCCTGCTCCCATTTACATCCAAACTCCTCAAGCGCCTAGTCTACACCCGCCTAAGTTCTCACCTCAATGACAACAACCTCCTTGATCCCCTACAGTCCGGATTCCGTCCCCTACACTCCACTGAAACTGCCTTACTTAAACTCTTCAACGACCTGCTAACTGCCAAAGCTAATGGCCACTATTCAGTGCTCCTACTCCTTGACCTCTCTGCGGCCTTCGACACAGTCGACCACCCCTCCTCCTCAAAAAACTACACTCCCTTGGCCTCAGAGATTCTGCTCTTTCCTGGCTCTCATCCTACCTGTCACAATGCTCTTTCAGCGTTAACTATAATGCTACCACCTCCCCCTCACTCCCCCTCTCTGTTGGGGTCCCTCAAGGCTCCGTCCTTGGGCCCCTTCTCTTCTCCATCTACACCTCCTCCCTTGGCCAACTCATACTCTCTCATGGCTTCAACTACCACCTATATGCCGACGACACACAAATCTATCTCTCAACCCCCCACCTCACCACCTTAGTCTCCGCCCGAATCACACACCTACTGAGCGACATATCAGACTGGATGTCGCTCCACTTCCTTAAACTGAACCTCTCCAAAACCGAGTTTCTTGTCTTCCCCCAGCCCGCACACCACCCCCCATTGACTTCTCCATCACATCCAACAATGCCACCATCAAACCCGCCCCACAGGCCAGAGTACTTGGTGTCATTCTGGAGTCCAACCTATCCTTCCAGCCCCAAGTCCAATCTTTAACAAGCTCGTGCAGACTCCACCTCCGCCACATCGCCAAAATACGCACGTTCCTAACCCCAGAAACCATTAACAGCTCATCCACTCAATCATTATATCACAACTTGATTACTGTAACTCCCTCCTTACTGGCCTGCCTCGCCGCTGGCTATCCCCGCTTCAGTCGATCCTGAATACGGCTGCCAGAATCATTCACCTTTCCAACAGCTCCATTTCCGCCACCCCCCTCTGCCAATCCCTCCACTGGCTTCCAATTGCGCAACAGATAAAATTCAAAATCCTAACACTGACATACAAAGCCGTCCACCATACTGCCCCAAATTACATCACCGACCTAATATCCAAGTACCACCCAGCACGCACACTCCGCTCCTCACAAGACCTCCTTCTCTCTAGTTCCCTGGTCTCCTCCTCCCATGCCCGCCTCCAGGACTTCTCCAGGGTGTCACCCATCCTCTGGAACTCCCTGCCCAAACCCATCAGATTATCACCTAAGCTCCTCTCCTTTAGGCGCACCCTGAAAACCCACCTCTTCAGGGAAGCATACCCCACCCCCTGCTAACTTGCCAACCTTCTCCACTCTTCCTACCACCCCATCCCCCACAGCTATCTCCTCCTGTGCTACCATCCCCTCCCTCCTAGATTGTAAGCTTGAAAGAGCAGGGCCCTCGATCCCCTCATGTTTTGCATTGTATTGTTGTTGTTCTGTCACATGTTCTGTCCCCCTTTGTAATGTACAGCGCTGAGCAAACTATTGGCGCTTTATAAATACTGTATAATAATAATATACACCCAGAAACTATGGGAAACAATTTTAATCTGTTAAATTTAGGAGCACTTGTCTAGTAATCCCTATATTCTAGTCTCGGTTCAGCAACAACTCCCCAGCGAACAGAACATGCGTCTCAGGCTTTCTTTCTCTCTCCACTTCCTCCTGGAGTTTCTGACCCAGCTAGCAGGGACAGGAAGTATTTGTCTATAACCGACTAACTCTGTGGTAATTAACAAACTATTTACAGACAGTAGAGGCAGCAGATCCCTACATACGTATAAAAAATGTACGATGAGCTGCTACTGATGATTATGATAGAAACACAGCAAGGCGAAAGGAAGGAGAAACAACATAAATAACATTGCCTTTATTGTCTGATTGCTGAGCCAAATTATCCTATTGCAAGTAGAGATGATGGTGGAGAGGAGTGAAGAGGGAGTGAAACAGAAAAGGAGAGGACACACAAATAATGAGTGAGAGTGCAGACTGCAGAGGAGAAAGAAGAGGAGAAACACATTTAGGAACGAGTAAAAGGAGCACAGGCTGCAGGTCACATGCATTGGACAGGGAATGTGGCTTAGTAATACTTCTGCACAGACCAGTATAGGTGTCAGTCTCCTTCAGCCCATTATGTTTGGTTGTTAGTCTCGCCCTCTACTCCATCTTCTGTCCCATCACCATTCTTAGGCCCACTGAGTTTCAAAGGTTCCCAGGTATGCTGATTGCATATCTGGGGACATGTTTATGGCAGTGTCAGTACAGTACTGATTTCATAATTGTGGGCATGTTTCTGGCAGTTCCAGTGTAATACTGATTGTACCCTCTGGACGTGTATTTGTATGTGAAGTTCTTATTGGCTTTTTTTTTACATTTTTGTAACAGGTGTTGAGATTAGCTATCAATAGTGTTCAGCTGCATAAATTAGCATTGTGCTTGATTGTTTGTAAAGATGATGATCAGCATGATAGGTATGCTATGATTAAGCGATGTTTAGTGTTAAAGGCATTGGTCGTCTCCTTCCTTCTACTGTATTGCTTTATTTTTATGGCCATGTAGCAGTAAAAGTGGTTTTATCCGAGTGTAATAGGCACTTTTTTTGCATACACTCCTTTTGTGAAAGATAAATGTGGACCGACTTGAAGTGCTATTTATCTTTTAATTATCTTATCTATTATTATTATTTACTGATTGTAGATCTGTCTACATGTTTCTGGTGGTATCAGTATTAATGAAAATGAGCTGCAGAGGAGAACGCAAGTGAAAAAAGTTTGGGATCATCTGTGTTAGAGTATAAGTAAAGAACCAGAAGCTTACTTAGTTTATTATCCATTAAATAATAAAGTCATAGTATAGAAGATTTCTTTGAGATACAAAGATTTGTGTTGCTTCTTTTTTATTGCTGCATTATTTGAACAGGTATGAGAAAACTGTAAATATTGTATATAGCACTTTATAGTGTTAATTGATCCAGAGATGTTTCACAGAAAAGAATACAAGAAAGATTTTCATATTATACTGTATACCTGTGAATCCTCAAGCATACTGTCTAATAATAATATCCATTTGATCCTCAGAAGCAATTTTGCAAAACAGAATACCAGTGTTTTCTAATGTGTTAAGCAACAATCCAAGCAAGTACAAATGCCTGAGCTTTGGTCAATCAGAAAAGCCCTCCATTCCAGCAAACCAGAGAATGCTAAAAGTTGCTGAAGGTACGTACAGGAACCTCCCGCAGTTTGCACTTCATACCTGTCAGCAGCTTTTAGTATTCTTAAAGTGACAGAGTCTAAGATTTTATACTCTGTGCCTTTTTTTATCCTGATTTCCATGTCTATAACCTGAGGTTGCTGTATATGATTGCTGGCTGCAATCAGGTTAGAGCGACTGCAGCCTCTATACACATACAGTTGCAAGAAAAAGTATGTGAACCCCTTGGGATTACGTGGAGTTTTGCATGAATTGGGCATAAAATGTGCTCTGAACGTCATCTAAATCACAATAGAAGAACACAGTCTGCTGAACATAATACTACACAAACATTAGATGTTGCCATGGTTTAATTGCACATAACATGTAAACATTCACAGTGCAGGGAGGAAAAAGTATGTGAACCTTTGGACTTAATAACTGGTTGACCCTCCTTTGGCAGCAATAACCTCAACCAAACGTTTCCTGTAGTTGCAGATCAGACCTGCACAACGATCTGGAGTAATTTTGGACCACTCCTCTTCACAAAACTGTTTCAGTGTAGCAATATTCTTGGGATGTCTGATGTGAATCGCTCTCTTAAGGTCATGCCACAGCATTTCAATCGGGTTGAGGTCAGGACTCTGACTGGGCCATTCCAGAAGGTGTATTCTGTGCTGTTGCAGCCATTGTTTTGTTGAATTACTTTGGGTCATTGTCCTGTTGCATCACCCATCCTCTGCGGAGCTTCAGAAAGATGGTCGTACGTTTTCCTGCAAAATGTCTTGATAAACTTTGGAATTCATTTTCCCATCAATGACAACAATCCGTCCAGGCCCTGAGGCAGCAAAGCAGCCCCAACCATGATGCTCCTTCCGCCATGTTTTACAGTGGGGATGAGGTTTTGATGTTGGTGTGCTGTGCCTTTTTTTCTCCACACATAGTGTTGTGTGTTCTTCCCAAACAACTCAATCTTGGTTTCATCTGTCCACAGTATATTTTGCCAGTAGTGCTGTGGAACATCCAGGTGCTCTTTTGCAAACTTCAAACGTGCTGCAATATTCTTTTTGGACAGCAATGGCTTCCTCCGTGTTGTCCTCCCATGTACTCCATTCTTGTTTAATGTTTTCCTTACTGTAGATGTGTCAACAAAAATGTTAGCATGTGCCAGAGATTTCTGTAGGTCTTTAGCTGACACTCTGGGATTCTTCTTTACCTCATGCAGCATTCTGCGCTGTGCTCTTGCTGTCATTTTTACAGGATGACCATGCCTAGGGAGAGTAGCAACAGTGCTAAACTTTCTCCATTTGTAGACAGTCTGTCTTACCGTGGACACATGAACATCAAGGCTTTTGGAGATACTTTTGTAACCCTTTCCAGCTTCATGCAAGTCAACAATTCTTGGTTGTAGGTCTTCTGAGAGCTCTTTTCTGCGAGGCATGGTTCACATCAGACAGTGCTTCTTGAAACCAGTAAACCCAAAACAGGTGTGTGTTTTTTAAGGGCAGGACAGCTGTCAGCAACACATCCAATATCATCACACTGATTGGAGTCAAGGTTGGCTCACTCCTGGCTCCAATTAGCTCTGGGAGAAGTCATTAAGCTAGGGCCTCACATACCTTTTCCTCCCTGCACTGTGAATTTTTATATGTTATGTGCAATTAAACCATGGCAACATCTAATGTTTGTGTAGTATTATGTTCAGCAGACTGTGTTCTTCTATTGTTGTGATTAAGATGACGTTCAGAGCACATTTTATGCCCAATTCATGCAAAACTCCACTTAATCCCAAGGGATTCACATACTTTGTCTTGCAACTGTAGATCACATTTTTACTCCCTCTCGAAGTGTGCCCTTGTTTACCTCTTCCAAGATTCTAGAGGTCGTGTGGTCTGATCATTTGACTGTTATGGCCACCCTTACTTCCATCCGCAAAGTTGCCTCAATTTATTATTGGTGTCTCAACGGATTGCTGCTCAGCAACCTCTCTATTTGCCTTGATGTTGAGATGCACCTTAAAGAGTTCTTCATTGTTAATGACCCAACACAGACCTCACCACAAATTAACTGGGCTACCCATAAAGCCTCTGTACAGGGTATCCTTATACAGCTAGCTTCAAGATATAAAAAAGCATCTGACGCTCTCATGTGCCACAGAGAATCAGAATTGTCCGCTCTTCTTAAGGAACATAAACACAATCTGCATTTGGACCTTTGGAATAGAATAGACACCTATATTTGGAAACCCGGAGTTCCCCCTTGGTTTGCGACCATGTGAATTCCATTGGTGGATGAATAAAGGCTTGTATCGAATGGGACACTTTCTGGGTCATAGGGGGGTATACCCAGCTTTCATTTTGTACAACAGCTTGGGATGCCTGCAGCTGAACAATTTCATCTGCAGCAAATTCTACATTTCATTCGCTCCCTTACAAAGGAATACCATTGAGGTCGCCACACGCACAGCTTTTGAAAGCAGATATCTAAGAGACGAGGTTCAGAAGGGGGGCATCTCAAGTCTGTATTGGTTGTTTGTTTCTAACTCGGGTAGACTACCGTATATGCTTGCCTGGGAGAGGGATATGAGTGAGGAGATAGAGGAGGAAGATTGTAGGGAATGGTCCCTCAGAATACACAGAGGTATTATGAATGTTTCACTTGTGGAGGCGGGCTATAAGGTCCTCTCTCACTGGTATCTAGTTCAGAAGCGATTGTCAAAGATGTATCCTGGCTCCTCTTCACTCTGTTTCTGAGGATGTGGGTAATTTGGAATGATGTTCCATATTTGGTGGACGTGCCATAAGGTTAGAAGGTTTTGGATACAAGTTCTTTCCCTGATTTTCATGGTGACGATGATTAACGTCATTAAGAAGCCTAGAACTGCACTGCTTAATGAACCTATCATTGGGGCTTCCAGATCCGCTGAGACCCTAATTTATTTCATGTTCCTGGCAGCTAAAGTTGTGATTGCTTCTGCCTGGAAGGGCCCAGTGGTGGACTTGACGTTGATGAAATGCAAAATTTCCTGGATTATGATTAAGGAGAAAATGGTCAGTACACTGCAAGATACCTCTGCCAAGTTTGAGCAAGTCTGGACTCCCTGGATTAGTTACCTGCAAGCTGAGTCCTGAATATGAATTTGATTTTGATCTATGATTTTTGTATCGGATTGGTGAGGCTGGTCGTGTGGGTGGTTTCTATCCTATTTTCTTTTATTTATTTCTTTGATCTTTTCTACCTTTCATTTTCCTTTTTCCCATTTTTCTATTTATTCTTGACTGCTTGACCCTCTGATGGCTTGATGCCTTAATGCAAGTTCCAGATACACTGTATAGTATATTGTTCCTTTTTTTTGTACCTGATATTGAAGATTGTAGCTTTTGAACTTCAGCACCCTGGGATTTGATTTAATCTCTGTCTATATCATTGTTGTATAGGACCCTTTGTATCTGTGAGCCTCGCCTTCGGTGCAAGTTTATACTATTTGGCCATTGAGGACCTATGGGGCCACTGTTGTACATCTATTTATATGTTCTACTCTTAAAACAATAAAAAATATTGAAACAGAAATAGGCATTGGTATAATGATTTAAGTCTTAGCTCTGCTAAAGGAAAAAAATGTTCATTGCTCAAGAAAGCAGTAGAAACCTCTGCAGGAACCCTAGTTGAGAAAGCATGCCCCAACATTAAGATATTTAGTTTGCTAAAGCACTGTATCATAGGCTATTGGCAATTTTTAATTAGAGTCCTTGTTATCAATTTTTTTTATATGTTGTTACATCTCAGTCCTATTGATCTGCTGCAGCCTTTCTACAGTCAATTTGGGGTTGATTTACTAAAACTGGAGAGTGCAAAATAGGGGGCAGCTCTGCATAGAAACCAGCTTTCAGAGTTTTTTTGTCAAACTGAGCAGGCAGAAGTTAGAAGCTGACTGGCTACCATGCACAGCTGCACCAGATTTTACACTCTCCACTTTTAGTAAATCATCCTTTTCTACATTAATGCATTCCAGTGATGGATGCATTGCAGTTCTTAGGGCAGGGTGTAGCAATCGTGCCAACAGAGATAGACGCGGACCTCCATTTTGTTAATAATTTTCCATGTTGTCTCACCTCTCTCCCTCCCAAAGCAGGCTTTCTCCTCCAATCATCACCCCTTTCTCACTGTTGAGTGGCATGTGGTGATAACAGAGGTCACAGGCAAACCAGGCACAGCAGGAGAGCTCCGAGCTCTAAAGCCCCAACGGAGCTGGGGCCTAGCTGTCTGGTCGCTGTGCAAACTGGGATATCGTAAAAGCGTAAACCAAGTCCTTCACGGGAGTTCAAAGGCATTCCAGAGAAGGCATAAAACAAGGCACCACATTCAACATCCATTCTCCCCTATGATTTCATATCTTGGAATATGAGAGACTTACATAAAAACGAGGCATATCTTCAGATTGGTCACGTTAATACAAATCGTTTGATATATTGCCTTCCCTAGCTGACATACAGTATATAGGAGGGCAGGAAAGAATATCTCCTGAACTATTCAAGTTCATATGACATCTATATTTCATCTCTAACCATTCCGCAGATGCTGCTGAGTATTAATATACTAGTGCCCAGGCTGCCAAATGCCCCGAGAATGAGTTATGAATCATAATAGCAGCTATGAGAGTTTCTAGTCATAACTTAGGGTTCCACCTACACCTCTCTCCCCAAAAGGAGACGATTGGTTTACTGCTCCAGGGAGACACCCTGTGGATTTGCTAGAAAAGCTAGGCTGAGTTGAGCTGTGACAGAAGAGGAGAGTCTCCTGTTTTTTTAACATCAAAACTGACAGTGAGAGACAGGAAAAATCCTTTTGGGCTCATAAGACTTGAAACTGCTTAAACCAAGGCTGACTGGCAAGTACTTTAACCCTTTAAACTTCTTTCTGTTATCTCTTTGCTGTGCTATTGTTCTCTCTATATAGTGTTATTGCTGACACGTGACATCACAGTTTTAGATTGGCTAGTCCTTTGGTCACGAGTTTGGTGAGAAGGGCTGGGGTCTGACGCCACGATCATCACACAGGGTACCTGACGATAACAACAACGAACCATGCTAATTTAATGTGTTTTTTGAAACAGTCATTTGTAGTCTCTATTAAAAGTTCATGTGACAGGGTGACAAAGTAGGACCTTAACTGGTAGACAGGAACAGAATATTCTGACCATATAACAGGAATCCTTGAACGTGGATCTTCATGGTGAGATCACTGGGTAATATTCTAAAGCTGAACTACAGACATAGTTTTTATTGCATACTTTCATTGCTCCAGCCTAAATCAACCTAATGGGCCTTTGGGGAAGCTTACAATCACGGTTAATGATAACAGGGATGTTATGGGTCCCACCTAGATTCTGTGTGAGTGGCTGCCCTACTACACAAAGACAACAAGGTTCTGATTGCTTTGGACTACTGCCATTTGTAGAACATCTTGTATTTTTTTAGTGAATACAAGGCATTATTTGAATAGACAAGGTGGAAAGTTCCAAGCTCAGAACGCCTTGTATAGATTGAAAAAAATACAAAGCATTCTATGAGTTGTGACAGCGCCTAGCAAACCTCTATGGTCAGTGTGTATGTACAGTATGTAATAAAGATCATATCTGGAGTTCAGCTTCAGTGAAACCTACATATTTAGTATATTGAAAAACACTTTTGAAATTACATTAACATGTGAAAGTGTATATCTAATTTTAGGTATTGAACTTACATGTACAGTACAAGCCCTATATCTGTACTCAGTTTGGTGTTTAAAACAGGACTGGCAGAGTAAAGGGGAAGGCCAGTTACAGGTGCCAGTCTTTCAATGGTCCTGACTCTCTGAAGGCAGAAAGCAGCAGTAGTCTTTTCTCAGTTTATGCTGGACATTCAGACAGTATAAAGGAAACTAATAAACTGAAAAGTGGCTATAGCTGTATAACAAACCCTTAAGCAGCATAGCTATTCATTGGAGTGCTGCCTTATAAGAGGTATTATCTATCCCATTAATATAATCAAGAGCCCTTATGCCCAGGGATGGAATCACTTTCTTCACTATATGCCTCTTATTGGCTCCTTGGGAAAACATAGGAATCAATAAACAGTGACAAACAATGAATGACCATGTCTCACCTCACTACCTCTGCTATCTATGTATATTGAAGAATGTAGAACACACATTTGCATCCTTCAGTATATAATGATAACAGAAAATAAAGGAACACTTGCAATCTATGCCTTTTACTTTTCATATAATGAACACACACAACAATTTACAGGAAATATCAGTTTTGACTCTCAAAAGCAACCAAACAGATAATTATATAATCCTACTAAAAGAATTTGTTCCACCTGACTATTTATTTCTCAGCTGCTGGATAGTATTATCCCTAAAATATATTAATATGAGAAGGGGAGAGCTGGCTTATATTAATATATAACCGAACAGAAGGAAGACCTCCACCAACAATCTCAGTATAACTGCCAGTGATAGGCTGCATTTAACCATATGGTTGTTCTTTGTGATCAGACATTGCATCAAAGTGGTTTAAAGCAGAGTTCCAGTGAAAATTTAAAAAAAATAAAAGTCAGTAGCTACAAAAACTGTAGCTGCTGACTGTTAAAAAACAGCCACTTACCTGTCCCTTGATCCCGAAGTGTCCTCCCCGCAGCCCGTTTCACCGGCCGCCCTGAGTTCCCGGTGCAGGCATCCTCAGTGTGGGCACCCAGCTGTGACAGCTTGCAGCTTCACAGGCAGGTGCTCACTGCACATGCACAATTAGCATTGTACTCTTTGAATGGTCCCGTAGTCTTCTGGGACCTATCACGTGTCCAAGAAGACTA
The DNA here is from genome assembly GCF_062004578.1 of Staurois parvus. Lineage (NCBI taxonomy): Eukaryota > Metazoa > Chordata > Amphibia > Anura > Ranidae > Staurois > Staurois parvus. The sequence continues at coordinate 7,996,181 of NW_028317886.1, forward strand.
CTGGGACGGGGGGGAGGACAGCTTCCGCTTCCGATCGCCTAGGCGATCGCAGCAGAAGTGGAAGCTGGTGTCAATTTTGGGTACCCACTCCCCCGTGACCATTTGGAAACTCTGGCACTGCCCAAGGGCCCTGGGTCAGTAGGGGGCTCCATGAGATGCCCCTGGTACCTTTCATAGGCTTTTTTTGGGTGTGGTTTGAGTGTGGGCAAGGACACAGGGGCCTCATGATCCCCTATTGCCCGGAGGCCCCATGAGTTGCCAGTCCACCCCTGGGTGCGACATTGAGGGGCCCTGTCTTGGTGATAAAAGGCAGTCTGGAACAGGTTTTACAGACACCCAGCACACTGATGGTGCATGTATGTGCAATGCTATTAAGAGAGCCAGAAGGTATATCCAGTGTGGACTGGACTCACTGGTGAGCCTACATTTTAGTTAAGCAACCCCCAAAATGTCAAACAGGAAATGCACAGCGGCTGTGTTTTTACTACATTCAATTATCTTCAATCGGCGGCCTTTTCAGGGGTACTCCTAAATGGACAAATCTGTTTTAGTTGTAGATAGAGTAGGAAGGGGTTGAAGCATCTGTACATTTTCTTTTTGCTTGGACATTTGCCACCAGAACATACTGTCCCCATTGATTTACCTTCACTTCTTGCTCTGGTGATGAAAAATGTTGGCGTTCCCATCACTATTTGTTTCAGTAATAATGGTCACCAGGACAAACAGAGAGGGTACAATCATCTAGCAGGCACAAAGACAATAATACAAACTTAACACGGTTATAACTTCTCTGTCTAAAACTAAAGAATAAAAATGGTTTTAGCTATAGATACACTTTGAAGTAGATCTACTAAACTGGAGCATTCCGAATCTGGTGCAGTTGTGCATGGTAGCCAATCAACTTCTAACTTCAGCTTGTTCAATTAAGTTTGGCAATAAAACCTAGAAGCTGATTAATTTCTATCTATCAGATTTTGCAGTCTCCAGTTTTAGTAAATAACCCCCATAAATGTTTGATTTTAAATATGTATATGTAAGCCGTGTACCGGGGTGGGCTCCCCAGGATACAGTGAAGTCACGAACGAGGAAAGCAACCCCAACACCAGCTTTTGCCACAACAGAATTTTACTTAGATGTGGTAAATAAACACAACCACAAATGCTGAGAACATACAATAAATTTACATACACCCAGCCCAAATGCTGAGACCCTTGTGCTGCACAGCACGGCGCCTCCTGATGGATGAAGGTAGAAGGTGTAGTAATTTACCTACTGGCGGGCACAACTAAGCTGCCATACCTTACCCGTTATTACCCCAAAAGAGCAGGAATCAGTGTGTGGGTGTATGATATGGGCTAGCCTGCGGTGCAGCACAACAGCTTACAATCTTACACAAATCTACAGTATTCCCCCTCCCCTAACTGGTCCTGTAGCATGTGCTTGAGTATTCCTTCTGAGCAAAACGCCAGTCTGGCTTGAGTTTCTGGAATTTTATCAGCTCTCCAATGTGAAATGTCATTTTAAGTTGTGGAGTCCTTCCAATAATCAGTAACAACACTTGTGGCCTGACACAGAGACCCTAACTAACTAACTATAGGCCTGGCCTCAGTCTCTACGCGCCAACACTGAAATGAGGTGCGTGCACGATCTTACCGACCCGGGTCTGCTTTGCATCCGTTGGTGAATCTGAACAGAACAAATGTCTCTCCAACAAGCATGCGGTATTGCAGTGTATGTTGCTTTGTTCCTCTGCTCTCATCAGCATTCCTGGCAGCAACCTTCCTTTCTCTGAACAGGATCAGGGTCTTGGACATGATCAGCTTCACTTAGCTGCAGCTCTGGTTACTGAGGGATGTTCTCACACCTGGATGCCATCAGATTCTCTGCTCACACAGCTCTTCCATTTACCATCCTCCAAACATGGCTGCTCTCTCTCCTCTTCCTGTTCTCTCAACTCTGTGTGAAAACCCCACCTCTTCATGAATATAGAAATATCTATGCAGTCTGAGGCTGTGTTAGGAAAACAGTGGCATCTTGTGGCTAAACCGCAGAATGTCAGTCCAGAACATTTAATTTACTCCACACAATAATTTACTCCACACAAACAGTGTTCAAACAATGAGAGCTGTTTCCCCATCTCACATATACAAACAATTAAAAGTAAAATCAATGTGTAAACATTAAACAAATTAACTACCACAAAAACCATCAAAGGAAAAATGTGAGTAGGAAAATATGGAAATGCCATTGCCCTCTGAAAATGCCAGTCGCCTGGTTGACTCCGGGCATAATATTTTCTGAAGTCACTATGCAGATCAGTGAACTCAATGTAAAGTCACAGCTACTAACCTCCGCTTGTTCTAGGTAAGTGATTTAGAAAGTACAGAAGACACTGGATTGAATAACACAGGCAATTATTATTTTTAAAAAGTCAGCAGTGGCAGATTCCATACTTCCCCAGTACATATTTTTTTTAAATGTAACATTGATAAACAACATATTTAAACATTAGAGAAATTCACCACATAAAATACATATATTGGGATATACTGTAGGACACACTAATAGAGTCACTCAGTTCAATGTACAGTATAAGTGCCCTGTCATCATTCCTTTCTATGCAAATTGAGGCTTGCAGATGAAGAAGAGTTAAAAAGCAACCGGTATGAAATATTCGTTGTGGTTATTTCACAGAAAGTTAGATTTTCAAGGCAACCATGCAGTATGGATTTTTCTAGGCCATAAAGCTTAGTAGGAAAGCTGTCTGACACAACTTCCATGTTTCTACAAGGGGAACTAGAGGGACAGTTATGGAAATGGTGCATAGGTAATTGCACAAGAACACTCTTAAGCTTTATTTCAGAAGGAATCTGTGATTTCCTTTCTAAATTAGAACTTGAATGATTTTTATTCACATATGTTTATTGGTTATGATAAATTTCTGCAATACATTTTGTAAAACTGCTGAATACATTTAGGGACAATAAAAATGAGTCGATAGTCATTAAACTGATCCCCCTTCTCCCCATATAGTAGGATACATAACGTACCAGAAGGTTCTGTTGGACTCTGTGTTCTCTTTCTTCCAGCCCAGCCACAAACTGTAGTATTTTTTCGACTTTCTGTTAGTTGGCAGACTGGGCAGTAATTCAAGTAGTAAGTGCACCAGCCTTCCGCAATACCTCAGTAAAAAGGTGTAATTTTATTGAAATAAGATGTTTACTCACAAAAGTGTCAGTATATACAGTAAGGCATATAAAATCCAAAATAGGAACACTGGAGTAGGAGACATGTGCTAATCCCACTGAGAGAGGAGACTCTCAGAGTGAATCTGACGCGTTTCAAAGGGAGAGCCCTTCTTCCTCAGAGCTAACAGAACCGAGAATGCCCTTCTCTATATATAGCACAAATCTATATGTGAGCTCTCCCATATGGGCTGGACATTCACAGCATGGGAGGTGGGGCATAAGTGTCAAGCAAATACAAAAACATGATAAAAGGACAATATAAAATTGCAATATAAACATTGCATATGTGTACAATTTTCTGAAGTAGCAAACAAATGAAACAGATGAATGCGAATGATTGTTTTGTTTTTGTTATAATTTATGTCAGATTCATTGAAATTTGTTTCTATTGTAATTCAGATATTCAGATACAGCAAAATCTCTGGATAACAAAAATTTTGCCTGAATTTCGATGCATAACTAAACGAATTGCACATATCTAACAGCTACTATGTAATTTCTGCTTGTACATATGCTATCCTTCAAAAGGGATTCTATGAGGAATCTGGGTTCATGGAATTTTTGTTGTTATGGACATTATTCAATCCAGGTATGGGCATAAAAGCCAAATAGCTCAGCAAAAAATTGCAAAAGAACGTGGATGATGTCTAGAGGAACGATGTGTAATGTACATGTAATGATCATTGCTACCAGTAAAAAGAACTTTACTCAAGTGAAGCAGTTGTTCCTGTCACCTACTGAGTGTAGTGCTTAAGTGAAGGGCAAGCGTAATCTTGGTGTAACTGAAGAACCTTACAATGGGGTTTGAAGCCATTTAGCCTTCTGATTTAAACAGCCTTGAGCTGCAGCAGAACATTTGTACAAGGTATCCCTTGTAGTTGAGTATAATTGAAGAACACACTTTAATCTTAAAGGTTGGGGTTAAATCTCGAGTGATGGTGGTCGAAAGAGGAAGCTGTTGACTGTGGCAGGAGATGATGACTCTGTCTGGTGGGAGGACAGGTGCGCTTTATGTCCCTCACCTCACAGATACTCATATTGGGACCCACTGTGGTACAGGGGTAACCTAGGACCTGGCCTAGGTATGCACAAAAGCAAGACTTGCGTTAACGTAAAGCGGTTGCTTCCTATAAAGTAAGCCTTTATGACGGTGAGACTCCATAACATAGAGATCCATTATGTATCAAGTGTTGTATGTCCAGTCAGTGCACATGAGACTGGCAGAGTATAGGGCATGCTTGTCAACCCCATCCTGAAATGGTTAATCATCTTGAGAAGGTGAAAGTGGAACACTGGTGTTTGTTGGTTCCAGGTGTAAAGAGGCCAAGTGCCTAGGAACCGAAGTGTGAATAATCCCCTCAACAGTTCGTGGATTCCAGCCTGCCCTCTAGGGGGCAAACTAACTGTGCTGTTGGTTGACCCTGTGATTTCTATCATCCCACTATTGCCCCCTCACTCGGGATTCAGTTGTCCTGCTGTATAACAAAAAGGCTGCAAAGGATAAAGCTAATCCTAAATCCATAAGATTATAGTTTAAAATATTTTTCACAAATGATGAATCTTTTTTTACATCCATACTGAATACAGCAGTGTTTCTCTTTTCAGTACTCTCTCACTTCTTATCTGTTGCCTGAAGCTCTATAAGGCTTATGAACTGTAATGGGAAAAGTAGAAACAACGTCTCTTTTTATTTAAAGTGGGAGTAAACTCCCTTGGTTGATTTTTACCTATTGGCAAGCCTATAATAAGGCTTACTTGTAGGTACAGTAAATATCTCCTAAATGTGCTCCATTTAGGAAATATTTACTTTAGAAGCAGTTGGTGGCGTCACTGATGCATGTGCTCTGAAGGAACAGCATACCCGTTCCTTCAGAGCCCTGTGTCATAAACAGTGACTCTTGTGTGTATGCATGGGAGTGACATCATCGCAGCTCAGCCATTCATATTGCCAAAGCCCCTGAACCCGAAAAGAAGACCAGGCGAAGATGGCAGCACCTACAGTGGTGACAGCACACAGCTGAATGGCTTAGTTTTCAGGTAAGTCTGTCATAATGAGCTAGTATGCAGTGCATACTAGCACATTATGACTTAAGCTCCTCAGAGCCCAATTTTTTTGTTGCTGCAGTTTACTACCGCTTTAAAAACTGTATTTTAATAGCCTGAAAAGACCTTCAAAGATTTTTTTGAGTGGTCCAGTTCTTATGGATTACTCTGGGCCATCTATAATCAATCTGAGTATCTTCCAGCTTTTAAAATAACAATGTAAAACAGAGGTTTTAGTTGCATACATTTGTATGCAGATATTCTGTATGTGAAAGCAACAGTGCCTTGCAAAGTCATCTCTGTATAGTGTGGTCCTAACTATATGGCTTTGAGAGTCTGGAGCGCATATAGCAATGGATACATTAAGGGCAGATATGCCTAGAGGTGTCCCAATCCTTCAAGCTTTTACCAGAATAATACCTCAAGGATGTATGGGTTTCAGTGCACAATATTGTCAGACTGCAACCCTCAGATTTAATTGACAGGTGACAGCTGACATACAAACAGATCATTGAAGCAAGTCCATAAACAGAATTTAAAGTAAATATTTTAGTAAAATTTAGCAACAGTATAAAGATTCAAAAATGTTTCACTTATTATCATTACAGTTCTCGAGCTACAGGTAAGTGACTTTGCTTGGACTGAGATGTGCCATAAGTCTGCTGCAGGCAAGAACAGGAATTTTCTCAGTCTCTTCTTCCCAGTGTGTAAACCTAAAAGAGAAGTATGGGCCTTAGGGAAAAAAACATTATACTCACCTAGTTGAATGCAGATTTGATCCAATGCTGCATCTGTCCTCTGCCAGCTCTGCACAAAGAACTGAGTGATCAGACACCTCAATCACTCAGTTCTCCCCATCCATTCTAAGCAGAGAGCTGTGACTGTCTCCGTCACTCTGCTCTTCCCCTCCAACTCTCACTGGAGGGCTGGGCTGTGGAAGGGGCGGGAGGGGCTGGCTCAGGCTCTCAGCAGATTGCTGAGAGGCTGAGCCAGCTGCCAGTCCAGACGTCTCGGCAGATCCTGACCATATGGTTGGCATCTTTTCAGAGCCTGGACCGGCTCTGGGGCTCTGCCCCTCAGCTAGGCACATGGTCACTCTTTGGCTCAATGAACAGTCCAGGGGTATTCTTTTTGGTGTTTTTATTTTTGTGTAACCTGGATGGGAAAAGAGAATTGAGTGGAATACTCCAAAACTATGTACAAACAGCCAAGTCCTTGCACAAGTACAAGAGTGGACTAAGTGCTGTAGCAGTAGATTGAAGAGATTAATCTTCCTCTCTGGACAGTCCAAATGCAATCCTTTCATGAACTATTAGACTAAGCTCTTCAGGACTCTGGACACTATGTCCCTTTTACACACATAGCTGACTCTTAAACACGGGAGGGGGGGGTAACAGCACACAGTTTCTAGGATCTCTCACAACTGTCTGTACTCACAAATATCTTCATCTTTGGGTGCCTTCCATGCACTCTCTGTGATACCAGGCTAGATCCACAGGTGACAGGCCCTTCAGCTCCAGTAACTTCCAGTAACCCTCCCCCCCCCAGCTGGGACCATGATGATCAGCAAACATGAGGCAGGTGGCCTAGGGGGCAATCGGCCCCCGCCCCCTTCCCTAGGCTGTGATTTCCTCCCCAAGGACAAGACCATTCTGATCCAGGTCTCAAACTATTTATACAGTTTCCCAGCACCCGTCTGTGCAATCTTCCCACAGTTATTGGCAGAGACAGTATAAATAGTAATGCATCTCCACACTTATGTTCCACAACCATCCAAAGGGATCTAGATGGCATAAGTAGTAATCAAACCTGCAGCCTGTGAAACACAGAACCAGGGGGCTCCCAGGCAATAGGGGATCATGGGGCCCCTGTGTCCTTGCCCAAACTCAAAAAAGCCTATGAAAAAGGTACCAGGGGCATCTCATGGGGCCAGTCAGTCCAGTCAGTCCGCCCCTGCACAGAACAGACCTAAACAATCACAAACAGCCAACACAATGAGCCAAACTAAATTTAGCTAACAACAATAAAGAAGCTCCACTGGATACAGTGAGCCAGAACTAAATTGACCTAATCCTAGCCTAGATATAGCAGCATATGATGAAATTAGGGAAGCGTAGATTTAGCACATATTAACATAATCGGGTTCATGAGGTTACTCCCCCAGAGGTCATTGTCTTAAAGTGATATTAAATCAGATCAGATAAATCAGATAAAAATGACATAACTCACATGCATTTTAATTTTTTTTAAATTAATTCTCAGAGGGCTTACGGAGTCCTGAGTGAGTCTGTCTGTGGACAGTGGAGAGGGACACAGAACAAAAGCCACACCTCTCATTCTTCTCCACATCGATGATTGATAGCGGCTCTGTACACCTCTCAGGCAGGCTCCCAGTAGTACAGGGGGCACCAAAAGAATGGGAATATAGCACCATGATCAGGGAATAAGTAAAAAAGGAAGCTCTGAGGAGGAAATTTTAAAAAATCAAATGAATGTGAGATATGTTATTCTATCTAAATTTGCAAAATAAAATCTGATTTTAATACCACTTTAATGGATATGATGATTCTATTCCACATAACTTTTTATGCACTGTAACTACTGTTTCTGCTAACCAGGGCTATTCCACTATCCTGATGTTTGAGACAGAAAAAGATGTCTCTTTTAGTGATGGGCTGAACACCCTCCTGTTCGATTTGCGATTTTTTAACCAAATGTTCGACCGTGAACTTCAAACAGGGACAATTTACAGAGCGATATCTTACTGCATCTGGATATTCATTCATTCATGTTTCAGCGGTCAGTGGGGTTTCCTGCTGACAGCTGAATGTCTAAAGAATTGTCAGCATTGCCCGACGATTAAATAATGTTTTTTAAATATGGCATGGGGTCCTCCCTCTCATCCATACCAAGCCCTTCCGGTCTGGTATGGATTTTCAGGGGAACCCCCCACGCCAAAATTGTTTTTTAAATGAAATGGGGGTCCCCCAAAATCCATACCAGACCCTTACCTGAGTATACAGCCTGGCTTTATCCCCCCTCTCCTGAACCATACCATGCCTCATGACCTCCACATGGGGGGGTGCTTTAGGGCAGGGGGGGGCTCCCCCCAAAGCACCTTGTCCCTATGTTGATGGGGACAAAGGCCTCTTCCCCACAACCATGGCAGGTAGTTGCGGGGTTCTGTGGGTGGGGGGCTTATTGGAATCTGGAAGCCCCCTTTAACAAGGGGGCCCCCATATCCCCCCCCATATGAATGAGTATGCAGTACATGGTACCGCTACCATTCACAAAAAAAAAGAAGTGTAGTGTAAAAAAAGACAGGAGACAGTCTTTGACAAGTCCTTTATTACAAATTAAAAAAAAGTCCCCTGAATTAGATCCAACGTCAATCTCCATGCCCGCTGCCACCGCCCACCCAAAGAAAGAAGAAACAAAAACCACTCTGCCCTCGACGCTGGCTCCCGCCATCTGACAGCTGTGCCGTGATGATAGTTCTTAAATAGGGTGATGACATGACCCCCGCTCCCTTGTGATGTCATCATGCCCTGTGATTGGCCAAGGTGCAATGCACTGGCCAATCACAATGCATTATCAGGGTGCAGTGCATTGTGTGGCGGCGGGCGAAAAGTCCGCCAAACGGCCATACCATTCATGTGTTCAATGAATGTAAGTTTGACAAGAACATGCAGCCCATCACTAGTCTCTATAATTCCTGGGGAAAACTACTAGAAGAACCATATACTTCACCTACTCTGAAACTGGTTATCTTAGAGACTCTATTCCTGTTCTTGGTTGCTGGACACTGACTGTAAAATTGAAATCATCAAGTGTGCAAGCTGAATTTTGCCTTGTAAAGAAAGACACTACTATACTGGGTAGGGATTTTGTTTGCCGCACTAAATCTATAATTAATGGATGGCCTTATAGCAACATCTCCAGCTGCGTATATGCTGCCAGTGTCCAAAGTTTCACCATGCAGCGGCACCTCATTGGGCTGTGAAAAGAACTTTGTGCACAAAATTAAGGTATCAGATGTGAAACCAGTGTGTCAGAAATTGAGAATGGCATCCCTCTCCATAAGAAAAGCTGTTTCCAAATAACTTAAGAAATTGCTAGAACAAGATGTGATTGAAAAAATCAATGCGTCTGAATGGGTATCTTCTATTGTCGTGAGAATGAAGAAAACAGCAGGTATTAGACTGTGTGCTGACCTTCGTGAACCAAATAAAGCTGTTGTTATTGATAGTCACCCCTTGCCGCATATTGAGGAAGTATTTTCAGAATTCAGAGAAGCTAAATTCTTTTCTACCTTGATCTTCAAAGTGCACATCATCAGGTTTTGCTAGATAAGGAAAGTAGGGACCTCACTGCATTTATTTCCCATGAAGGCCTGTTCTGTTGTATGCATTTACCTTATGGATTAGCTTCAGCTCTTAGTAGTTTTCAAAGACTGATGTTTTCAATCATTTGTAATGTATTTGGTGTACAGTGCTATCTGTATGACATAACTATATACAACCCAACTCTGGATCTTAACTGAATCTTTCTAAATGCTGCTTTAGAAAAACTCAGCTGTCATTTCTGGGTCACTATGTCAGAAGAGGGACATTTGCCTGATCCTGAAAATGTGAAAGCTGTGATACAAGTAAGTGCTTTATCTGACTTTCAGACCTTTTGTGCTTGTTAGGTTTTTATTCTAACTTCAAATGTTGTATTAGTGACTTATCTCTTGCTGGGACCTCTATAACTGGCCGGTATAAATAGATACAATCTCCCCGGACAGTCTTTATTATGTAGCACTGCCCCTTTAGGGGACGCTGAAGATTTGGGTCCTCCTATAGTCCTGCACAGCCAAGCAACAAACATTTCCTATTCAGACTTGTACCAAGAGACAGAAACCAGTCCTTGAGCTTTGTTTTTGAAGTTTTATTAGGGAGTTAGAACTTGGATAGGGTAAGGGGTATATGGGATGCCCATGGGAATGGCAACTGAGGACAAACTTCTATGCACAAAAATCCTCTTCTGGAGAGCTAGCCAACATCTCCCTAAGTACCCCTCCAACCCTAGATGCTCCTTAATCCGCCTGTTTTTAGGAATTCCTGGACAGGGGATCCAGTAGTTACTGCTAGATGGGCAATAGTCCCAGCTGCAGAGCGAGTTAGGTTTCCCACCCAAAAGCTCTCTTCCAGGGGTGGACTGACAACTCATGGTGCCCCTGGGCAATTGGGGATCATGGGGCCCCTGTGTCCTTGCCCAAACTCAAAATAGTCTATGAAAAAGGTACCAGGGGCATCTCATGGGGCCCCCTACTGACCCTGGGCCCTCGGGCAGTGCCCGAGTTTCCAAATGGTCAGTCTGCCCCTGCTCTCTTCCCAAGGGGTGCAGGAGTACTCACTGAGTCCTTCTCCTGTGCTGCTGTTGGGTTGGTGGCTGCTACCAGGCCTTTAAGCTGGGCCGCTCCTTCCCTGCTGCTAGGTGCTCCTCTCTCAGGGGGCAGTGAAGTCTACAGCTTTCCTCTTTTCCAGCATCACTCCTGGAGGTGAGCCCCTTGCAGAATGGGCTCCCTCCCAGGCTCCTGCACCTCAATCTCACTCTTCCACCTCCTCCGTCTTCCTACTCCTGCTACTGAGCAGTCTCCCTTACCCTTAAGGGTTGTCCTAGCAGCTTGCCAAGCCTCCTGTTAGGGATTGGCCAGGATGCCTCAAGAGTATAAGCAATCCACTCCTCAGATCCACCCACTGTCTCTAGACCTTCCTCCAAAGCTCTAGAGCATGGGGAAACTCTAGAGGGGCTAGCTTGCAGAGCCTGTCAGCCCTGACCCAATTTTAACCTCTTGACCATCACACCCAGACTGCTACTTAGCCCTCCTCTCTGACAATAAGGCTTCTAGCTCCCCCTAGCTAACAGGGAGGGTGCTACAATCAGATAGCTGAACTCACCAAACACCTGTTTTCTCATCCACAAAATCTTTTATTGAATATACTGAGTACAGCAGACAACAGATGCAGCAGATGATTGAAAAGATGGTATTTTCAGGTCAAAACATGGTAATGTGTTTCCGAATGTGAGCAGATTACATGAGGTCTAGAGACAAATGCCCACATTCATCCCAATAAAGACAGAGTGAAAATGAAAAGGAAATATATAAGGGGTGGGAACACAGGATAAAAGACAGAAATAGATGGTGCAATAACCAAAATGTCCACAAGATGGCAGTATATTAACCAACTATACTGAGATAGTACATAATGACAAGGAATTGACTATGTAGATTCTCAATTTACAGTAATATGAACATTAACCATGACTACGCATTGTGTTATATTTGGACACAACAAGTGTAACAGCACAGTTTTACTTCTTAGTATTCAAATATATAACCAATTATGCCTTTGATGTGGAGTCATTGAGAGCAATACTATGTGAAATACCAAGCATGGTCTGATCAGAGACACAGCTTACAAAGAGTTAAGCAGCTCACCACAAGCAGTCCAGCACTAGCATTATCACTACAGATACTTCAGACTAAGGTCTTGATGTGGTCCTTACATAATACCATGCAGACCAGGCAGAGAAAATGTGCCTTAGCATTCAGAAACATTCTATACCTATTTTAACCATGAATTAGTCTACTGTAAAAAGACAAGCCCTAGGGTGTACTTGGGCAAAATAAAAATGGAGAGCAAGCCTGTGACATAAATAGTTTACCTTGCAGAAAGGCCATAGTTCTTTAACTGCACTGCTTATCACAAAGAGACTAGGCATTACTACTCAATTTTCACTACACAGTGCTATACAATCTGGATCTGAAAAATGTTACTGATTCTTTGTCAAATTATTACCCATGCTGACAGCTCATAGTACCCCAGAGAGGATGTTGAAATTTACTGATATAGATGCAGTTATGGGATCTGAATGTGAACAGTACAAGGACAATTGTGGGTCATTGTGGCCAAACTCAGAAAATAAATCCTGTGCTGTTCAAATGCCTTACTACAGGATTAGACATAAAGGGGTTGATTTACTAAAATTCAAGAGTGCAAAATCTGGTGCAGCTGGGCATGGTAGCCAATCAGTTTCTAACTTTAGCTTTTCCAATTAAGCTTTGACAAAAAAAACTGGTAGCTGATTGGTTTATATGCAGAGCTGCACCAGATTTTGCACTTTCCAGTTTTAGTAAATCAACACCAAACTGTCAGTTGATGGCTATATTATTTGTGGATCATACACCAGAGGAGTTGAAAGAGAGTCTTATACAACTTGCACATGATAGTCACTGAGGAATTGTAAGAGTGAAGCATGAATATGTGAGCCGTAGTGGTGGCCAGGCATGGATATGCAGGTACTGAATGTCATTCAATCTTCCATTACTCATAAGAGTCATAACAAATCTTCTGTCACACACTCCACCACCCCTGCAAGTGAAAGTTACTGATTCTGCTTGGAAGAAGCTTGCTATTGATACTGTAGGGCCTATCGCAGAGGCACTGTCAATTTGCTATAACAGGTATTAAAGTAAATCGCCAGAAATTGCATTTGTCTCTAAAGTAAACATCAAGGTATTTAGTAAGCAGCATAGTGAGTTTTTGAAGTTGTAATTTTTTGTCTCATTTCTTGGAAATGAAGAAATACTGTCACCAGAGCAGTACAGTGACACCATATGACTGTTGTGGCGATGATCAGGGACACTGACTGGTGACAGTAAATAAAAAATATTTTTTGTGCAATTTTGTCCATTTTGTTTCTTTTTTAAACTCTTTTTTACATACTGTCACCAGAGCAGTACAGTGTCACCATAGTGACAGGTTGCTTTAACTGACTACATCTGCAGATGTAGATGAATAAACAGAAACAAAGTGAAGCAATGTTTCTTTTGAGCAATGTTGTTGATAAACATTGCCAGACTGTTTTAGGGCTCACGTACACAGGGCGTTTGAAAAACCTTCTGACCGCTGGAACCTGACTGATAGAAAACATAGGTTAAAAATGTCTGTTTATCCGCATTTACCTACCGCGTTTATGCGCATTTGTGTTTAGAAGCGTTTTTAAAAGGTAACCTCAGGAGACCCTCCCAAATGGCCAAGATGCACTGAAAAATAGTAAATAATTTACTATTTCAGACATTTTGTGAGAAACAGAGAGAGCAGAAGCAGAGAGAGCACTACTTTCTGATGGGTGTTGCAACTGTAGCAAAAGTGGCTGGTGAAACATGCTTGGTGCTGTGGGAGGAGCTACATAGTGCTGTAATGCCTGTAATGCCTCCAGATGCATTCTTGCACTCCTTGTGCTTTTTTGCTGTGTTTTGATGTGATCCAGTACAGTTCTGTGCAGAAATAATGCAGCACATTCTACCATTTTTTCCTGCACACGAAACCTGGAACTGACTGCACTGGTGTACTAGGTCCATTTGAATACATGGAAAACACTGTACATGCATTTTTGATGAAGAAAAAAAGACACCGGACAGCATCTGGATATGAACCAGCCCAAAAACACATCTAAACGCAAACACGCATAAACACGTTTACATACGGTTACAAGCATTTGCCGTTTGAAATGCCAGTAAACTCTACTCCTGAACACGATTTTTGTGTTTTCAAAAAAATGCCTGTAACCTCAACTGTCTCTAAACTACTGAAAACGACTATGTGTACATGGACACATAGGAAAACATAAAGGAGAGTTCAGGGGCTGCTGAAAAAAAATTACACAACTGCTCCTAAACTTCAGTTTAGCAGCTGCAGTGTACATGAGCCCTTAGTTTGACAGCTCCACCTATGAACTTGGCAATGTCACTTTGATTAATCAGAGCTGAATTGCCCAGTACTGGAACAGGGGAGGTCCTGGTAGCAGGGCCAAAAAATGGACATGTTACACACACCTTGTGTACAATGATGACATATTTTGGTCATCTCTAACACGTCCAGATTCTGCAACAGGTTAATGGAGACAAGTGACACTACAGAGGGATAAGCTTTGTTCATATTTCATGTCTGATGTTTATAACCATTTTATAGGATCTCTTTAGACTGGAAATCTCACAGGGACATTTTGGAAAGTTTTTACTTCAGAGTTCTTACATGTTTACAGAGTGACTAGACTTGCAACTGCAAAAGCATCACCTGCCAAACCACTACATGGCAGACAAATGTGCACTAAGTACATGTTGCAGACATACAACTTTCACAGTCCGGTGAATCGGAAATCATCAGTTGCTAGGACTGTTAAAAGTCAATAAGATACAGTAAAAGTAAAGCATATAGAAACATAAGTGAAATGTCAACGTGGACCTTACACCTATGGAACCGTCTGATTGACAGATACTAAATGCCAGTATTTTTGCCCCTCTAAGGCCCCATGTACATGGGACACTTCTGCACGATGAAAACTGACTGCTGGAAAACATAGGTTAAAAAAACATCTGTTTAGCCTTATTTGTATAACGCGTTTATGCGCGTTTATGTTTAGAAGCATTTTTAAAGATAAGCACAGGAGAACCTACCAAATGCCCAGAATGCACTGAAAAGTGGTAAATTATTAACTATTTCAGACTGTTTCAAAGAAATACACACAGTAGAAGCAGAGACAGCAGTATGTGTTGAGATAATTAGGTGTGAGTTGTTCATTAACATATCTTTTGTTTCCAAGAGTGGGAGAGGTCTGAGGTGTGAATTGGTCATTGCAATGTGTGACAAGCTTGGTAGGAACATCCTGTGTTCAGTGTTTTGTCCATCTGTGTACCTTGAAAATGCTTTGCATGCATTTTTCATGATGAAAAAAGGCTCTGGACAGCATTGGGAACTGGAAGAGTTAAAAAAAATTTAAAATGCTTATAAACGCAATTTGCCGCATTTAGCCGCGTTAGAAGCATTTTGCATTTGAAACGCTGATAAAATCGACTGCTAAACGCAAGTTTTCTGCATTCAAAAAAACCACTGTAAACTCAAATGCCTGTAAACGACTGTAAACGAAGATGTGTACATGGACACAAAGGAGAACATTAGGTTGAGTTCAGGGGCTGCTGAAAAAAACACTGAACAGCTCCTAAATGTGAGTTTTTCAGCTGCAGTGTACATGATCCCTTAGGCAGGAAGTTTCAGAAGTTTAATTTGTAAAAAAAAAACCTGAACCACTTAGACATATCCAAAGAAACAAAAGGCCTCCTTTGGGGACCAAAGAATATGTGATGTAATTGAAATGCATACAGTAGTACTGTTTTGGGATTGTCTCTTTTGTATCTATGAGGGAAATATGAGGTGCTCAAAAGAATTAATAACCTTTAGGATTGTCCAAACCACCAGCAGATTCCTGCCCCCTAGCTTGTTTCACGTTGTAATCAATCTGGCTGGTATCCTGGGTGACTTCATTGAACATCGTGATTGATTGACTGGATTTACAATGGGATGTAATGCTTATTTGTTTTTGTTTTTTTGTTATTTATTTTGTTTTTGTTTTTTTAATGAAGAACTTTTTATGTGAGTTTACTTAACTTAATTTTTTGTGAACAACAAAAGAATGGCCTGGGGGTTTACCCAAAATCCATACCAGAGCCCTAGGTATGTCCTGGTATGTTTCAGAAAAGACAGGAAAGTCCGTTTGCTGCTCCTTCCTTTTCTGACCACTCAGGCTGCATACTCAGATTTAGATTCTGAGGGGAACACTCACAAAAAAACAGTAAAATAAATGGAGTGGAGTTCCTTTCAAAATCCACTATGGAGTTTTTAAGGGGCACTGCACTGAAAAAAAAATAATGTTTGCATGTTCTTTAAAGGAATTGTGTGTTTGTAATGTTGTTCTTTTAGCCATATATATATATATATATATATATATATATATATATACCCGCTTCCCACTAGTTTTTTTTTCTTTTGCATTGTTACATGTTCCTCATGGCAGTACCCAGCTACCCATGCCTTTTTTACCAAAACGTTGTAAATTGGCCTTGAAAAATGCCAGAAAAAAGTGACAAGATTTGTCTCTCATGGACTAAAGTGGGGGTTGGACCTTGTTTTTGGCATTTATGGCTTTCAGGCTAGGTTAGTGGATTCTCCACAAACTGAAGCCAGGCCAGTTTGTTCATCTCTAGTTTTGTTACATGTATTATACTCAGGGATTTGTTTCTCAGAGAATAGGTGCTGGAACTCTCCCATTCCAAGCCACCCTTTCTGTCCTCCCCTACCCACCTGCCAGTACTGCCCTTTTAGAGAATATAGAACCAAGTATCATTTTGTGATGCTAAGTAATTTGTATGGAATTTGGTAATGATAACAAGAAAAGCAGTAAAATAGATACCCTGCATCCAACATCAGACCTCCCCCCCAGCAACAATAGACCCCAAGCAGCAACAACTACAGATCTCCCTCCAGCAAGCATCAATACACCTTCCAGCGGTCAGCAACAATAGAACCCTCCTTCAACATTTGATCCCCCCAGCAACATAAGATCCACCCTCGGCAACAATATGCCCCCCATCAGCAACAACAAAGCCCCCACCAAACACACACACACAAAACGATCCCCTCCAGCAACAATAGATCCCCCAGCAGCCAGCATCAATAGACCCTCCAGCAACCCTGCATCCCTTGCTATTACATACATTCAGTGCTGGAGGTGCTGAACTAAAAACATTAAGGGTTAAATACAAATTTGGCCAGTCTAACCTAAATGTGACATTCCCACCCCCCTTCCAATCGCCACTTCTTGCCTTTTATCTACTGCTTGCTGTCCACTTACATCCCCTGCTGCACTGGCCACTAAAATGCCCTTAACCCCTTTACTGTATACCTTCTTCTGTCACTGATCCCCCCAACCACCATTTCTCATCAACAGCAACAGTTGCTCAACCCCCCGCCAGTACCGATCCCTTGTGGCTTTATGCAATTGTCGGCTTCCCTTCGCTGCCTCTCCCACCGACAATTGCATCCAACCACAGTGCACAAAATTTTAAAAAATTGTCCCCGCTGTGACCCCCCACTCCCTTCAGTCCCCCTCTCCTACTCACCAATCCCCAGCTGACCCGTCCATGCAGCTCTGCTGGTCGGCTCTCCCTCCACCCCCTTCCACCAGCTGCAGCTGCTTTGCAAGAGATAGAGAGTGTCAGGATGGAGAGCATTTTACCAGCCCCCTCTTACAAAGGTTTTACCAGCCCCTTTTTGTTTCCTGAATGAACAGAGCGATCAGAACTGATCACTTCTGTTCATTCATTACATTCACTATAGTAAACAGTGTTTACTATACTTCATTCCCCTACAGTGCAGATGAAGCTGCAGATTAAGGGATTGTCTTCAGTTTTCAGGTATATAAAATCAAGCACCTAGGCATGCAGACTACTTCTACAAACATTTGTGAAAGAATGGGTCGCTCTCAGGAGCTCAGTGCATTTAAGTGTGGGATCGTGATAGGTTGCCATTTGTGCAATAAATCCATCTGTGAAATTTCCTTGCTACTAAATATTCCACGGATTGTAATTGTTAGTGGTATTATACCAAAATACAAGCAAATGGGAACAACAGCAAATCAGCCATGCAGTGGTAGGCCACGTAAAATGACAGAGCGGCGTCAGTGCATGCTGAAGCACACAGTGCCAAGAAGTCGCAAACTGTCTGCAGAGTCAATAGCTAAAGACATCCAAACTTTATGTGGCCTTCATATTAGCAACAGTGCATAGAGAGCTTCATGGAATGAGTTTCAATGGCCGAGCAGCTGCATCCAAGCCTTACATCACCAAGTGCAATTCAAAGTGTCGGATGCAGTGGTATAAAGCGCGCTACCACCAGATTCTAGAGCAGTGGAGATGTGTTCTTTGAAGTGACGAATCACGCTTGGCAATCTGATGGACGTGTCTGGGTTTGGCGGTTGGCAGATGAACGGTACTTACCTGACTGCATTGTGCCAAGTATAAAGTTTGGTGGAGGGGGGATTATGGTGTGGGGTTGTTTTTCAGGGTTTGGGCTTGGCCCCTTAGTTTCAGTGAAGGGAACTCTTAAGGCATCAGCATACCAAGATATTTTGGAGTCCTGGCCTCAACCCAATAGGACATCTTTGGGATGAATTAGAGTGGAGACTGCAAGTCAGGCCTTCTCATACGACATCAGTGCCTGACCCCACAAAAGCGCTTCTAGAAGAATAGTTAAACATTCCCATAGACACACTCCTAAACCTTTGCGGACAGCCTTCCCAGAAGAGTTGAAGCTGTTATAGCTGCAAAGGGTGGGCCAGCTCAATATTAAACCCTACGGACTAAGAATGGGATGCCATTAAAGTTCATGTTCGTATAAAGGCAGGTATCCCAATACTTTTGGCAATATTATATATATATATATATTTAAAAAATGTAATTATTCCTTTTAAAAAAAAATTTACAAAATAATATAAAAATAAAAAACATAGTAAAGTCCCTTTCACACAGGCAGGTTTTTAGGCAGACCCAATCGGACACCCCATTATTCTATATAGAGCAGGAGATGTAGATGGACTTATGTTCATTTACACCCGCCTATGTCTAATCCACCAAAAGCAATCCGTTCCCCACCTGTCTAGCAGATTGGATGGCAGTTAGGTGTAAATGAACAGGCAGTTCGTTTACATCTTCCATGGGCTTACACTGTAGTACACCCCATGGGAGTGAGGTGTTAGAAGGAATTTAACAGGAACTGTGTAACTTATGTTATGTTTATGTGTGCTAAGGATTTTAGCGGGTTTTTTTTACTGTGATGCCTAAAAAAATCAGTAGCACCTTCTTTTTCTTTCACTGGTCATGTGCTTTCAGAAAATATATGGCTTGTGGTTTTTTTTACACTCTCTTATTTACAGTTTTGTGTACA
Source organism: Staurois parvus (assembly GCF_062004578.1). NCBI lineage: Eukaryota > Metazoa > Chordata > Amphibia > Anura > Ranidae > Staurois > Staurois parvus. The sequence continues at coordinate 8,015,298 of NW_028317886.1, forward strand.
TTCAACTTTCACCATTTCGCAAAAGGTGCACTATAAAATTTACAAATATTTGCTATTTATTAACTGAATACAGGTTAAACATTTATATTTTGTAGAAACTTAGAAGGGATTTTGTACAATGTGCAGTGTTTGTATCAGCTAATAATGATTTTAGTGTATTTTTAGTGGAAATATTGCTTTAATAAACATTTTTGCAAATAACATTGGGCCCTAAAAATCAGTAGCACCTTATTTTTATTCTACTTGTCATGTGCTTTCAGAAAATATATGGTTTGGAGGATCTTTAACAATCTCTGAAAGCTGAAAGTGAAAAATGAAAACCTCCAGATTTTTAAAGAAATTTGGTTATTTACAGTTTTGAGTACATTCGATTTTCACCATTTCACAATAAGGTGGTCTTTAAAATTTACAAATATTTGTTATTTATTAACTCAATAAAGGTTAAACTTTTATATTTAGTAGAAATTCAACAGGAATTTTGTAAAATGAGCTGTGTTTTTAGGTTTTGTGCTGCCCTAGGCAAGGTAAAACTCGGACGTTCTCCCCCCTTCCCATGGAGAGAAAATGACACCAACCAACCCCCCCCCCCCAAAAGAGATTGGCACCGACCAACTGCACCCTACCCCCCGCCACAGAGAGAAACTGACAACGGCCAACACCACCACCCACCCCCCTCCTGGCTGAGAGAGCCTTCTGCTACCACCGCCCCCCCCATACACCTGCCATGGAAAGAGCCTGACACCAACCAACCATGCCCCCCAGAAAGAGACTGACACCAACCAACTGCACCCTAACCCCCCCCCCCCACCACCACGGAGAGGGCCGACAACGACCAACACAACCACCCACTCTCCTCCTGACCGAGAGAGTCTTCCGATACCACCACCCCTCCCATACACCTGCCGTCACCACCTTCTCCCCCAGCGGGAGAGAGAAAGACACTCACCTTTACAGCTCTGGACATCCCCGGGAACGAGAGTCGGGCTCTGTATACACTGTCAAGCAGCCCACGACCTCTCTCAGATTCCACCTGGTCCCGATGTCGTGTATGTCCCTTCTTCCGTCCCTTCTTCTGGGGGGCTGCGCCGCCCCCCTGAAAAATTCCGCCCTAGGCAAACACATTGTTTACCTCATGGTAAATACACCCCTGGTTTTTATCTGCTAATAATGATTTTAGTGTATTTTTAGTGAAAATATTTATTTGATAAACATTTGTGCAATTATTATTGGGCCCTAAAAATCAGTAGCACCTTCTTTTTATTCTACTGGTCATGTGCTTTAAAAAATATATGGTTTGGGGGGTCTTTTACAAACTCTGAAGGCTGTAAGGGAAAAATAAAAAATCAATGGAAAAATTGCAAAAATGGTCTGGCCACCTGAGTTTAAAAGTCAAGCCTGGGGTCTGGCAGCGAAAGGGTTAAGGATAAAATTCCTTTAACACTGCCAAAAAGATGTGAAAAGAGCTGATATTTAAATCCCTAGGTGTCCTGCAAAGGTTGGAGAGGAGAAGATCTATAGTAAGAAACGTATCTAAGGGTTACAGAATCTCCTTTTCATTATCCTGGACTTTTCATCAAAAAGTAAAATGATAGTAAGCACATTGGGATCACATAAACAAAGAATACTAAGTTAAATACAGTAATCTCCCCTAAATAGATCCCCTCCAATAGAGCCTTTGTCACCTGGCTTTGAACTTGATTCTCTGGCATCAGATTGAGAAACATTTCACCTGCTTCAAGCAGGTTTTACATTCCCATAGGCTTAAAAAGACTTGAAAAGGAATGTAAAAACCGCTTGATGCCAACAAATGTCCCTCCACACAGGCACTAAATAAGAAAAAGAAGACTAAATTTTTTTCCAAGTAGATTTCACCTAAGCAGCTCAGCGTGTTTTTTCTTTGGTGAAACTTTGCTAAGAGCAAAATTCATTTTTTAGCAAAAAATCAGTTTTGCAGAAATCACTCATCTTTTTTTTGTTACATCTGTGTTCAGATTTTTATAAAAGAACCCCGTGATCCTTACTTACATCACTGAATCAATACAGTACCTGTAATTACAGCCTTGCTCTGATCAAACCTTGATTGCTTCTCTAATACAAGTGTATGTTCCCCAATTACACAGTACAATGGATTTTAGCTTCGGCACTTTCATGCTCAATAAGTGCACAATGTGCATATGCTTCATAGTGGCGCCCATCCCCAGAGTTTGGTCTTGGCTACTTTGCTGTCTGATAAGCAGGAAAGAACACACTTTTTATAGTTGTCTTCAAGCAGTTTGTCGAATGATGTTCTCAAGCTGAGTTTCCATTTGCAGGGTTACGTTTCTGCTCTGTCAGTTGATTCCCACCATTGCGCGTTTTCCTCCGTTTCATTAAAAAGTCAGTGGTGGATCTGCTTGATGCTTTGTTTCTTCTTCCAGGATTATTAAACACTGAGGGCTATCGGAAAGTTTCTTCTATGCGTCTGGCTCAGGGACAAAGGGCAAGCCTGGGTCTGTAATGCTAAATGTACAGTCTGCAGGGCCAGTCTGCCTGCTTTTCATTAACCTAATGGTGTGGCAGAGCATCGTAAGGATTAAAAGTTTGTAAATTTAGCTCACGCAGTAAAAGTGCATCTAATAAACTGTGCGACTGCATGAAACTGCAGTTACGAACTGCAAAACAAGATTGAATCAAGTAATCCGCAGGACACAGTATTTAAACTAACGCTCTTCTTCTGTTTACAGCTATTTTATTTTCTAAACAACATTTTCTTAATGGTTCAACTATCCGATGCATTTTCATGTGTCTGACTGCCCTCTGCTGGAAAGCTGCTGAATACACACTCACAAGTATGGATTTTTTTTGATTATTTTATTTTAATTTTATGTTTAAAATATACCCTAAAAAAGGGCAAATATATAGGCATAGCTCACAGAACCATGCTCAGCATGCATGATTCACATTGATGGGTGCAGGCAATATCATTTTGTCATGTTTCTTTATATCTAACAGCAGGGAGAATCTTCCCGTATTTAAAATACTTATATCACAATGGAAGTATGAAGGCTGTCATTGTTGGCTTCCTTTTGTAAATAAGCCTGGCCTGAATCACAAACATGGAGTATGCATGCTTTAAATAGGTGCCAGAAAAATGTCAGAATTTTCTATTCTTGCTGTGGGCCAACAAGTCATATTGTTGAAGCCAGAAAAGCAATTTGACAGCAATGACTGTCTCAAAAAATATTTTGAACAGTGATAAGTGAGAGGTTGTATTTAACCACTTCAATACTGGACACTCTTACCCCCTTCCTGCCCAGGCCAAGTTTCAGCTTTTGGCGATCTCACAATTTGAATGCAGCACTGTACCCAAACAAAACAAAATTTTGATCATTTTTTTCACACAAGTAGAGCTTTCTTTTGGTGGTATTAATCACTACTGTGGGGTTTTTTTTACTAAATAAATGAAAACTTTTTTTTTGTTTCTGTTATAAAATTTTGCAAATAAATAATTGTTCTTCATAAATTTAGGCCAAAATGTATTTTGCTACATTTCTTTGGTAAAAGTAACCTAAATTAGTGTATATTATTTAGTCTGTAGGAAAGTTATAGAGTCCACAAATTATTATATATATATCTGAAAATTGATCAATCCTGATGTACTGATGGCACTGATTTCATTTCCTGAGGCCCAAAAAAGTCAGGATAGTACAGATATCCATACAGTTTTTAGAAGTTGTAATTTTTTGCCATAATTTTTTTGAAAATGAAGAAATAAAAAAAAATCCACAATATTTTTTTTTCACATACTGTCACCATGCAGTACAGCATCATCATATAACTGTTGTGGCAGTAATCAGGGACACTGATTGGTGACCGAGTGAAAAATAAAAAATGTATTACTTTTTTTTCATTTTTTTTTTTCAATAAAACACTGGGATCAGAGTAATATAATGTTACCATAGTAACACTGTAGTACTCTGGGGGAAGTGATCTGTATTTTTTTTACACATTATGACTCCCTATAGCAGTGCATTTCAGTGAATTTAAACTGCTATGGGCAAGTGTTTAACTGAATGAAATCGATTAATTCAGTGTTTGTGTTGTGATTAGCGGTGATTGGCCACCGCTAATCACATTACATAGATGGGCTGTGATTGGCCCAGTCTGTACATCACTATGTGATCGCTATGACAAATCACAGTTAATAACACAATTGTATGCAATGGATAGCATGAAAAGAAGCCATCCTTTGTTTACAATTGACATGTGACCTGCTGATTGGTCACAGCAGTCACATGGTACCATCAACGGGTGGATACACAGATGGCAACAGATCTCAATGCAGCATGGCCCCTGTGGGCACACGCAAGGCGGTGAGTCGGGGGGACATCATATGACACCGGATCAACAAGAGTCCCGCTCAGTTGTCATTCTCTTGTGGGCTTGGCGGGAACCCACAAAACGATATCCTGACTCCTTGTTATACTCCATGAGTTCCTGAATCTCTCCCTTTCCCCCTCACTTCCCTTTATTTAGAATGAGCAGTGCATGTTAATTGTGGTCATGTGCACTGCTCTATGCACACTACAAGTCCTAAAGTCCATATTCCCGAGTCCTTAACCCATCTAAGGGTGGCTACATTTGTACATACAGTGGAACCATGGAGAATGAACTTAAAGCAGAGTTCCACTCACCCTGTCAAAAAATAAAAGTCAGCAGCTACAAAAACTGTAGCTACTGACTTTTAAAAAACAGCCACTTACATGTCCCTCGGTCCCGCGGTGTGTCCCCCACAGCCTGTTTCACTGGCCGTCCTGTATTCCAGGAGGCCGGCATCTTCAGTGTAGGCACCCGGCTGTAACAGCTTGTGGCTTCACAGCCGGGTACCCACTGCGCATGCGTGAGTAGTGCTGTGCTTCATGAATGGTCCTGTAGTAGTTCTGGGACCTGTCACATGTCCCAAAAGACTACAGGGAGGGAGGACACCTTCCTCTTCCAGTCGCCTAGACGATCGCAGTGGAAGTGGGAGCAGGTACCTGTCAAGTTCGGGTACCCACTCCCCCCCGCCCCCCAAAGCTGCCAATCCTTAATGGGGAGCGGGGAGCAGTCCTTAAAGTGGAACTTCCCCTTTTGGGTGGAGCTCCGCTTTAACCACCCTCTAACAGGAAGTCAGGTCACAGCAGCAAAAACAAATGAATTTGGAAATTTGGAGAAGGCTGACGGCAGCAGAAGGGACTTTAAGTTTTAAGTTAGAATACATACTTGACTTTAGTGCCACATTAAAGAAAAACTGTACATTTAGCTTTTTAGTAGGAAAAATAGAGATTGTACTGTGCATGCACAGAAGTAACGTCTGTCCAGGAGACTTTCTGTGGAGAGACTGTGGGTCTTTCAGAAACCGCACATCAAAGATCCCTGTGAAGTGTATATGGACTCACTGGCAGTGGACTGTCCCATGGTGTCCGCATGTCCAGTGCAGGGCTAGGGTCCTTGCGTGAGTCTTGATGATGCTGGAGGACCTTAGGCAACAGAGCATAGGGGAGAAAAGACTGAGAGGACCAGGTAATTAAAAGTGCTTTATCTGCCACCATCACCCAGAGATAAATGAACATTTAACCCTAGCAGTGTAGGCACAGCCTTACTGCCCTCTATAGTGCCAGTCCTTCCAAAACACAGCTTGAATATCATTGACCATTGTTTAGCTCTATCACTTGCTGTCTTCTCTAATGGAAAACTTTCACAAGGTGAACACCTTTGTCTCTGAAACATCCTTTGGTATTTTAGACCAGCAACTGGATTACTTTAACATCTTACAGTTTCCACAAACAAGATCTGCCTGCAGGATTTCCCTATCAACACACATGAACCAAACACCATAGAGGCATAATTTATTTGCTGCTGTTGGAAGAGCCACTCTTCCTCAGTGCCAGTTCACATATATGCAGATTGGATGCGGTTTGAACATGACATGTGAAATAACATAGCTTCCTATGGTGCCTGTTCACATATGTCCGGTGCACTGGCAGTGCAGATTCAGTGTGGACTGAAAAAGAGTCCTGTCAGATTTCTGAGCAGTGCGGTCCAGTTCTGGTGCAGACTACAGGCTCAATGACCTCTATGGAAACTGTCTCTAAACTGCACGTCATTAGTTGTGAACAGGATAAACTCCTGACCTGAACCTGATTTAAACCTGTCCTGAACCTGATGTAAATCTGACCTGAACCGCTGAACAATTACTGTATCGATTAGCTGTGAAACCTGCGCTTCAATCCGCACCGCACATGTGTGAATCAGCACTAATGCCTGCTCTGCAAAGGAAAAAAAAATGACGTCAAGCAAATGAGATCCACACACAATGGTTGGTGCAAGATGGCATACCTGGGAATAGAGGGATGTTGTCATAGTGTCTGGGCAGGATAACTATACACAGGCACTGCAGATTCACCTTCTGAAGGTAAACTTTATTTTTACACAGAATTTTTCCCAGTGCTATCTAAGGAGAGCTGTGATATGGGAGAGAGAATGAGAGAGCTTCTGGGCACAGGTTCTGTAAGATGAGATGGAAAAACAAATGGCATGGGTCACTTTAAAATGGACCTTCACCTAATAAACCAACTGCTGTAATTTGCATCTGACACAGATTCAATTTAAAACAATTCTTCCACAATTAGATTCAAAATGTTTCATATTTGTCTTTCTGGCATTTTTTGTGCTACAGTGCAGCACTTTCTTCTTTCTCACATAGGCAAGGATGATGTTACACTTCCCAGACACTGACCACGCTTGCGCAGATGTGCTGCAGGGCTTCAGATCCTCTGGAAATCTGCGATACATTTGCACCTGCACGCATGAAGATGTTGCAGTTTTGAGTTCCCAGATCTCAGGGTACCTGCGGATGGACAGGAACCCCCCCCTCCCCAGCACATGTGTGGATGTACTGCTGGACTTTACAGGGTCCCGCAGATTTGACAGAACCCTTTGGTGTATCTGTACCAAATTGGGAGCAAGGACGTATGTTCATCTGTAAGTTCCTAAACAATATCAAATGAGTGATGGTTTAAAGTAAAGATTTAGAGAGGTATTAGAACACATGTCAGGTTTTTACTGCTGCATGTGCCCCTGTTAAGGAGATTTGCCATATCTAAAAGTTCTGTTTACCATTATAATCAATGGTGAAAGTAAAGAAAATCCCAAGTTTTGGTTTGGTTTGTCCCTAGAACAGTAATAGATGGGAAATCCTCCAATGAGGACAATAGTTCTGGTGACCCTGAGGGCAACCAGGGATTCCCTCACTTTACTTCTTGTGAAGTGTAAGGAAATTTTCGCCATGGGACACAGAAGGCCATAAAACTGACAGGGGTTATAACTTTCTACTACCTTATCTAAAATGCAAAACAAAGTTTCCTTTAGTTCTACATTAACTGTGCTTTGAACAGTTGAGTGCAACACAACACAGAGTTATTCCATTTAACCCTACAGCTGTTTACCATTTGAAAATTAACATAATTTGCATACCTAACAAAACTAAGTATTTACCACAAATGAGGCAGCTATTGGCTGTTTTGGGATTACAGTGTCCCTTGTGGCCACCCAATTTGCCCCTAAATTTGCCCACTATTTCCATACTCATTCATTTAATGATTTGTGCTTGGAACTGTTTTAAAAAGAATAATCTCTTGTTCCCCTTTATTTTGATGTTATTAACTCTGATATGATTAAAGAAAGCCAGGCAGCCACAGTGGGGATAATTAATGGTTCGCTCAGCATGGCAATTACAGTAGAAAGCACTGGCTAGCTGCATAGAGTTTGCCTAAGGCACTTGAACAGACTACATTTACATTCATAGACATCATTACTAACTCAAAATAGAATATACTACTAACATATCTTTATGCCCTAATTATGGTGTTTGCGAGAAAGATCTGGAAAACTACAGGACAGACTTTTTTAAGAAGTATTGGAGAATTACAAAGGTTTGTTCTAGCTAAACTATATAGAAAGAAAGGTGTAATGTCTCCTCTCTATTCAACCAACACAACTATATTATACCACTGACTTTCTGGACAGGGCAGGGCATCTAAAAGGAGTATTTGATGGGTCTCATTATATATTGTCTTACTAAGAGGTTGTACTAATGGCCTTCAGACTAGAAGTTATTGCAATGCAATGTGTTTTCAAATGCTCCTGAGAAGCTTTGATGTGCATTTAAGTTACTTTGATTCACCTTTCATTTGCTTTGATTCGTTGATTCACCTTTCAGTTGCTTTGATTCATTGATTCACCTTTCAGTTGCTTTTATTCAATCATTCACCTGTAAGTTGTTTTGACTCATTGATTCATCTGTCAGTTGCTATGGTTCATTGATTCACCTTTCAGTTGCTTTGATTCATTGATTCACCTGCCAGTTGCTATGATTCATTGATTCATTTGTTGATTGCTTTGATTAATTGATTCACCTGTCAGTTGCTTTGATTCATTGATTCATCTGTTAGCTGCTTTAATTCATTGATTCACCTGTCAGTTGCTTTGATTCATTGATTCACCTGTCAGTTGTTTTGATTCATTGATCCATCTGTCAGTTGCTATGATTCATTGATTCACCTGTCAGTTGCTTTGATTCATTGATTCACCTGTCAGTTGCTTTGCTTCATTGATCCACCTGTCAGTTGTTTTGATTCATTGATTCATCTGTCAGTTGCTATGATTCATTGATTCACCTGTCAGTTGCTTTGATTCATAGATTCACCTGTCAGTTGCTTTGCTTCATTGATTCATTTGTCAGTTGCTTTGATTCATTGATTCACCTGTCAGTTGCTTTGCTTCATTGATTCATTTGTCAGTTGCTTTGATTCATTGATTCACCCGTCAGTTTCATTGATTCATCTGTTAGTTGCTTTAATTCATTGATTCACCTGTCAGTTTCTTAAGATGTTGCATCAAGCTTCTTCACGGTGTGTCTGTATTTACACTGACATCTATGGGAAAGGGAAGCAGCTCAGATGCAAGTGAAACCCCTTGAAAACTGGAAATAACTCTTTATTTCACTCAAACAGATGCTGTGGCATGCTTTTTCCCACTGACCACCAATGCCAGGGCATTTTTTCCTTCTACTGACCTCCAACTCATTTTTCCTCCCACTGACCACTGTGATAGAGACATTCTTCTGAACGCTATTCTCCATACTATATGTTGTGCATTGCATAGTCCTGACTACTGCACTCCATTCTTGTTCTTTGTTACAAAGTCCTGACCCCAGCACTCTTTATGCTTACATAGTCCTGTCCACAGCTCTATTTACCTTATGGTGTACATCCTGACTACTAGACTGCTTCACTATGTAAACTGTGCCAAACATTTTATTGTCTCAACAGTTTCCAGTTGTTAAGTAGTCTCCAATTGTTTTCTTGAAATTCTTCTTTAAAATGTATTTCCACTTTTGCAGCTAAATTGAGATTAAAAATTTGAATAAATACTTTATATTTGTTACATGTCCCTATTCACATACTGTACCTCTTAAATTTTACTAATGCTCATTTCATTTGTTTTTACCCTCCATCTCATTTAATTATAAAATATTTATCAAAAGCTGTTTCATATTTTTCTTTACTCTCTGTTAGCCTGAGCTTTATGCACATTTTTGCAGAAGAAGGAAACATATCTAAATCCCTTTTAACAAGAATAATATAACTCTCATACCTTTGTTCAAAATCTTTTAGAACAACAGTAATTTTTTTAAGCGTTGGGCAGCAAATGAACCTCTGTTTCAAACCCCAGTGCCAGTACTCACTATCTCTAAACATACCATTGGCCAAATACTGTATCAATCCCCCATTGGTACATAGTAACAGAGTTATTGGTGGTTTGCAGAGGGCAATGAAACCACTGTTGGGAGGATATACACTCATGGGCCACTTTATTAGGTGCACCTTGCTAGTTCCAGGTTGGACCCCCTTTTGCCTTCAGAACTGCCTTAATTCTTCATGGCATAGATTCAACAAGGTGCTGGAAACATTTTTTAAAGATTTTGGTTCATATTGACATGAGTTACTGATGCCTTTCTATCATCCTGATCCAGTCTACCAATTCTCCTCTGACATCAACAAGGCATTTTCGTCCAAACAGCTGTCATTCACTGGATATTTCAGACCATTCTCTGTAAACCCTAGAGATGGTTGTGCTTGAAAATCCCAGTAGATCAGCAGTGTTTGAAATACTCAGACCAGCCCGTCCAACAACCATGCCACGTTCAAAGTCACTTAAATCCCCTTTCTTCCCCATTCTGATGCTTGGTTTGAACTTTACCATGTCTAGATGCCTAAATGCATTGAGTTGTTTCCATGTGATTGGCTGATTAGCAATTTGAATTACCAAATAAAGTGGCCGGTGAGTGTAAATCCACTGCATTACTTGCCAGCTCCAGAACCCCTGAGGACATCCACAAAACCTCAGTTCATAATGGAGTATGAGATGTACAAAGGAACTTTAAGTCCATGGAATTTCACATCCAGGCTGTAAAGGTAAATGTAAATATATCCAAAAGATACACGTTATATATTCAGGCGTAACTCGGTTTACGAACGCCTCAGTTAACATAATTTTCAGTTTATGAATGAAAATCCATTGAAAATAATGCCTTGCTTTATGACATTTTTTCGCAATACAAACGGATTAATTGTTTTTTATTGCATTTACAATTTCTTTTTTAAATCATGTCCCTGTATAGTACTATGCCTTTAAAGTGCACTTTATAAAGAGTTTTGAACAGATAAGACTTTTTTTTACTTTTTTCTGACCTCCGAAATGGATTAATTGGTTTTCAATGCATTTACAAATTCTTTTTTAATCATGTCCCTGTACAGTATTTATGCCTTTAAAGTGCACTTTGTAAAGAGTTTTGAACAGATAAAAGACTTTTTTTTACTTTTTTCTGACCTCCATAACGGATTAATTGGTTCTCTATGCATTCCTATGGGAAACCACGTTTTGGTTTACAAATTTTTCACAATACGAAAAGTCCCGTAGAACGCATTAAATTCATAAACCAAGGTGCGCCTGTATATATAATTTTTCCTGTCAAATATGCTTTCTCTCTAATATATACTGCTTAAAAAAATTAAAGGAACACTTTTGAATCAGAGTATAGCATCAAGTCATTTAAACTGCTGGGATATTGATCTGGTCAGTTAACCACTTCAATACCACTTTTACCGCCTTCCTGCCCAAGCCAATTTTCAGGTTTCAATGCTCTCACACTTTGAATGACAATTGCTCGGTTATGCAACACTGTACCCAAACTAAAATTTTATCATTTTGTTCACACAACTAGAGATTTCTTTTGGTGGTATTTAATCACCACTGGAGTTTTTCTTTGTTTCTGTTATAAAAGTTTGAATATAAATAATTGTTCATAAATTTAGGCCAAGATGTATTCTGCTACATTTATTCCGTGAAAATAACCCAAATCAGTATTTATTATTTAGTCTGTAGGAAAGTTATAGAGTTCACAAACTATGGGATATATCTGAAAATTGATCAATCCTGAAGTACTGACAGCCAATCTAATTTCTTGAGGCCCAAAAATGTCAGAACAGTACAGATATCCCCCAAATGACCCCTTTTTGCAAAGTAGACAGTCCGACATATTTCATAAGAGGCATGGTGAGTTTTTTGAAGTTGTAATTTTTTTGTCATAATATTTAGGAAAATGAAGAAATTTAAAAAAAATGTTCACAATTTTTTTTACATACTGTCACTAGTGCAGTACAGCATCATCATATAAATGGTGTGGTGGTGATAAGGGACACTGACTGGTGACAGTACAAAAAAAATAGATACATTTTATTTCAATTTTTATTTATTTTTTCATTATTTTTCTTATTTTTTATTAAATGTTTTCTCTTTTTTTAAGATTTGTTTTTCATATTGCACTATGACCAAAGTAGTATAATGTTACCATAGTAACATTGTACTACTTTGGGGAAGTGATCAGTATTTTTTTTTTACACAATTTGATTGATTATAGCAAATAATTTCTTTGCTATAAGCAAACATTTAACTGAATTCAGTTTTTGTTGTTGTCATTAGCTGTGATTGGCCACGGCTAATCACATGACACAGATGAGCTGTAACTGGCCCAGCCTGTGCATATGATAGCTGTGACCATTCACAAGTAGACACACTTGTATACAATGGATGACATGAAAGGAAGCCATCCATTGTATACAACTGTCATGTGACCTGCTGTGATTGGTCACAGCAGATCACATGGTACTGGCAACGGGGCAGGTACACAGATCTGTCATCGGCCGTGTCCGAGGTACACGGCCGGTGACAGATCTCGCCACAGCGCGGCCCTGCAGGCATGCGCGATCTGGGAAGGATGCCATATGGCATCATCCCAGAGGGACAAAGTGTTCGCAAAGTGATGATCTGTGAAGGTATATCCATGGAGGGAAGCACAGACCTCTACAGGCTAGACAACGGCACCCTGACTGCCATTAGGTATCAGGATGAAATCCTTGAACCCATTGTCAGACCCTACGCTGGGGTAGTGGGTCCCGGGTTCCTCCTGGTGCACGACAATGCCCAGCCTCATGTAGCGAGAGTATGCAGGCAGTTCCTGGAGGATGAAGGAATTGATACCGTTGAATGGCCCCACTTGCCTGACCTAATTCCAATAGAACACCTCTGGGATGTCATGTTTCGGTCCATCCGATGCCGCCAGGTTGCACCTCAGACTGTCCAGGAGCTCAGTGATGCCCTGGTCCAGATCTGATTGGAAATACCCCAGGACACCATCTGTCATCTCATTAGGAGCATGTCCCAATGTTGTCAGGCATGCATACGAGCACATGGGAGCCATACAAACCATTTTGAGTTGCTGCAATGAAATTTCAGCAAAATGGAATAGCCTGCTGCATCATTTTTTTACTTTGATTTTCAGGGTGTCTTTGAATTCCCTCTTCTGTAGGTTGATCATTTTCATTTCCATCAAACGATGGGGCATCCTTACGTGCCTAACACATTACCCAATCCATATCAGTATAGATATCCAGCATGATATTTTTCCCCATTGAGATCTGATTGAGATGTGTTTTCAAAGTGTTTCTTTAATTTTCTTTGAGCAGTGTAGTTTTGACACTGCCCTATTGATATTGCTGCTCAAAGAGAATGTAAAATTTTGTAGATTCCATGGCAAGACATGTTAAGTATTTTGAAGTATAGATATGTAGTATTAGTTTAAAGGTATAAAGTTGTCCAACATCTCATTTCTTTTTTATGTGAAATTTCTGCTGATTTACATAATGGCTTTAGTTTTAAAAATGACATGATGCATTATCTTTTTTGATAGTTAAGTACAGTGCTTCCAAGAGTCCACTTACAGCACATCAAAGATGGCATCAACTCTCCAGCGTCCGCACAAATCACTTTCTTTGGTTTCATTACTCTCAAGCATCTGCCCTGTAATCTAATTCAAAATGCAGCCACTGTTGATGGATGAAGCGTTGTGATTTCAATCCACAAAGAAACACATTGTCACAGGCTACCTTATGCTCACATAAGGCTCTTTCACATTCTGATAATAGATTTAAAGGATCATCAAAGTGATCTAAAACTTTTTTGAATTTACAGTGAGTAGAACATCTAATAGGCAGACTGTGCCAAAAAAACATATTTAGCACAGAGCATTACAACATAGACTTGAATAGTGCTCAGGGACCATAGGAAGAGCCTGTGCTACCTTGATATAGCTGTATAAATAATATTAAATAATGAAAGCAGACATTATGCACTTTGAGTAAGTAACCTAAAATCCTGGAGTTTTTAATGTTATAATAAAAAATAAAGAAAGCCATTGGCAATAGTGGACAATGCTAATACTGGCTTATATTTTTATCATTTTTTCATATAAATAGAGCTTTCCTTTGCTGGTATTTGATAACCAGTGGTTTTTTTTTGTTTTGTTTTTTGTGATATTAAGAAAAAAAACCAACATTTTTGAAAAAAACAATATTTTCTACTTTCTATTATAAACATATGCAATAAAAAAAATAATTAAAATTTCTTTATAAATTTAAGCCAAAATGTGTTCTGCTACATGCCTTTGGTTAAAAAAAATCCTAATAAATGTATATTAATTTGTTTGTGTGAAAGTTATAGCATCCACAAACTGGTATATATACTGGAATTTACACAGCTGTGACGCTGTGCTGTAATGGCAGTGATCAACAATTTATAGTGTGACTGTGATAGGGTGGTGAGCAATCTGGTGCTACACTATCTGGGAGGGTCACTAACTGACACTGACATCGCTAGTGGCAATAATACAATGATCAGTGCTAATCCTGTGCACTGTCACTTTACCAATGACACTGGCCAAGAAGGGGTTAATATCTAGGGGCAATTAAGGGGTTAACTGTATGCCTACAAATGAGTAATGCGTTTAATATGTGCTGTTTTTACTTTACTACCTGTCTATTTTTTTTACTGCTTTGCAGGGAGAGGAAACAGGCAGATTACTGTTTACAGTACACAGAGTTATGCATATGATTGGCCACAGCTGAACATCTGACTTTAGACAAAACCATTGGCTGAAATCAGCTGCCAAACCCACATGTCCAAATGTGTCAAAACTCACGTGTCCAATCACTACAAACCTGGAAGAAAGGTTACAACATAGCAGTACATCACCTGGCCTGCAGCTGCAGCCCACTCGTAGTACAACTGCTGTGGGACGGCAGCAAGTGCTTAAAGGTTTTTATGTCATCAGTTATTTAGTTAGTTAGCACCATGATATTCTGTATACAGAACCTTTCAGATTAGTGACTGACTTAATGGAGCTTACAATTCAAAGCCCAGCTGAAGTCACAGAAATAAATATGCAGATGAATAGAAACTGCAATGGTATTTTCTCAACCTTAAAGTGTTTGTAAAGGCTCAAGGCTCAAGGTTTTTTAACCTTCATGCATTCTAAGCATTGGGGTAAAAAACATTCTGTGTGCAGCAGCCTCCCCCTCCCCAGCCCCCCCTAATACTTACCTGAGCCCAACTGCGATCCAGTGATGTACACAAGAGCCTCGGCACTCAGAGGACTCTTCCTCCTCATTGGCTGAGACAGCAAGGGGAGCCATTGGCTTCTGCTGTTGTCAATCACAGCCAGTGGCCAATGAGGAGAGAGACTGGATAAGGCTGGGGTGGGGCAGGGGTGAGCTGTGGCTCTGTGTGTGAATATACACACAGAGCAGTGGCTCAGGAGTGAGCCTGCTTGGGTGCCCCCATAGTAACCTGCTTGCTCTAGGGGCAGGAGGGAGGGGCCAGGAGTGCCGGTGGCAGGAGGAGAAGGAGGATATGGGCTGGTGTTTGCAAAACCACTGCACAGAGCAGGTCAGTATAACATGTTTGTTATTTTTTCTTAATATCACTTTGACTTAATTTTCCTGTTGCAGTAGTTGTATTGTATTTCTAAAGACACCAAAGAAAGAACCAGTGTCCTCAGTAATAAGCACTCAGTAACAGACCTGGTCTAACACCCCCTACCTTACTGTAATAAGCAATTGTGAGGAGAGGATAGTAGTTCTGAGTAGTGTGGCTGTGCAATGACAGCATGGAGCACAGTACCATCAGCTTCTCCCCTGGTGAAAGCGACACCTGAACCCAGAAGCAGGGGCAGACTGACCATTCGGGCACTCGAGCACTTCCCAAGGGCCCATGGCCAGTAGGGGGCCCCATGAGAGCATACTTATCAAGATTCTGGGTTAATTGTCCAGTCACCACTTTGCCCCAGGAACTGCACTGTAAGAATTGCTAAACTGCCAGTATGTGTTGAGTGTCGTGGACATAGCAACATACAAAGTGTCACTGTCTTCTCCACCAGTGTACAGTATCATCTGTGTACATCGTATAGCTGAGGAGTGGAACGAGGCATGGGTTGTGGGGCAGGACATGGGTTGGGAAAGGAGCGGGTTTCCCAGGAAGGCTCAATTTTAATTAAATTAGCGTTCACTCATCAGCCATACTGCTGGTAGCAGTTCTTGTTAGATGCTACCCAAAAGATAAGAGGCACCACTTCGGCTGATGGTGAGTTCTTAAGGACTACTGAAACAAAGCCAAGTTTTCAGAGAGTGGAGCTCTCTATCTCACCCCCACCCCCTTCTCTCTCCCCCCTCTCTCTGTTCTCTCTCTTTCTCACCCCCCTCTCTCTCTCCTACTCCCTCACCTCTTCTCTCTCTCTCACCCCCTCTCTCTTACTCCCCTCTCCCTCTCTTACCCCCTCTCTCTCTTACTCCCCTCTCCCTCTCTTACCCCTTCTCTCTTTCTCATCCCCTCTCTTTTTCTCACCCCCTCTCTCTTTCTCTAACCCCCCTCTCTCTCTTATCCTCCTCTTTCTCGCCCCCTCTCTCTCACCCTCCCATCTCTCTCCTGCTTCCCCTCCTCTCACCTCCTCTCTCTCTCACCACCCACCTCTCTCTCACCCTCTCCCTCTCTCTTGCCCCCTTACCCACCTTTCTGTCTTTCTCTCACCCCCCCCCCCACAGCCCCTCTCTCTCTAACCCTCCTCTCTCTTACACCCTCTCTCTTACCCCCCCCCCACTCTTACCCCCCCTCTCTCTTACTCCCCTTTCTCTTTTACCCCACCTCTCTCTCACCCCCCTCTCTCTTACCCCCCTCTGAATCTTAGATCTCTGTCTCTCACCCCCTCTTTCTCTCACTCCCCTCTTTTTTTTCACCCATCCACTCTCTCTCTCACCCCCTCTCACTCTCTCTCGCTCCCCTCTTTCTTTCACCCCCCTCTCTCTCACCTCTTTCTCATAATCCAATCCAATCTCTTCTTCCTCTCCCCCCTAACCCTTCTGTCTCTCTCCATCCACCCCCTCTTAGTTTTTAATAGGAGTCTCTGTCATATTTCAGGTTCTCAGTAAAAATGTCACACAAGGTATTTAACCTCTCAAGCATCGGGCATCTGTACTGTACTTTGTAACCAGCAGGTGCTACCAGAAAACCACACCCAATACTTACAGTACATTATGTACATGGTAAAGGTGGCTGTCGCACGGTGGCCAGCTTTACACCTGGAAATACACAGCAGCTTCTATGGAAAGAAGCCAGGAACTTCCATGCAGGCTATGCTGCAGTCAATATTTAAATGCTCCCTCTATGCAGCTGAGCTGCAATATGTAGGTGGGGCTTGTGTGGGTGTGGCTTGATTGTGGGTGGGAACACGGGGGGCTCCATGATTTTTTTATTGTTCGAGGGCCCATGATTTTTTTATTGTTCAGGGGCCCCATGAGCTGTCAGTCCGCCCCTGCCCAGAAGTGATGTAATATATGATGCTTCCAGGTTCTGACCAGATGGGTGTGGGGGAGGTTAGTGAATGGTTATTCACTACTCTCCCTTTCCTCCTGGCTGCACCCACCCTGTCAGTCCCAGGTCTGCAGGTGGGAGTATAGAGCCTGGGAAACATGGCTGATGCGAGAGCAAGAGGGAGCGATTGTATGGGGGGATGTGTAAAAGTGATGCCTAATTGCTTCCATCTGATAGCCAATGGTTGGTTTGTCAGATTTACACATTCACAGCTCTGATAGTAAAACCCCTTGCAACTGCTGAAATATGAAGTATGTCAGTGGCAGTGAAAGGGTTAAGGGAGACACACTGAATAATAATAAAAAGAGAAAAAACAAGATTGCAATGAATGAGTAAAATGCCTGTAAAATTCCGGCTCCTCAATGTAAATGAGCAGCTGCTGCGGCTGGAAGAAGGGAACTCCAGTTTGTTTTCTGTTGAAGAGAGAGAAACTTTTTCTTTTTTGAGTGCATTTTGAGGGAACATTTTCAGCAGGGTGACAAGACAGGAAAAATACAATGGCAATATAATTTAATATTTATAATATAATAACAGAAGCTGATGAACATAATACATTTGTTTTAACAGGAAACAGGCTTTGCCTTTATTCCACATTGTATGACCACCCATGTGTTACATACATGCATGGCACCATGTTTTTTTTAATGGGAAACCACTAACCGTTAAATCATTACTAAGTAGTCTTGTTTAGTCATATCATTAACTTAATAGAGTGTGATAAAAAAGATATGGATAAAGAAGATGTCCCTTCATAAAAAAATGAGGGAGGAAGGAATATTTAGAAGTTGATCCACATTGCATAGGATGTTGGGATTGATCAAGCTGTGAGATTGAGTGTCAGTATTGGAGAATATATGCATCCCAGCGGGTTTACAGCATGAAATGTATCTATAGCATTGTGTATTCTGGCTACTAGCCTTTCCATCAACTAAAACAAAAACAACCTGCGCCACAAGAACTTTGTGAAAAATTTGAAAGTGAATGCTGCTGTGCCTTAAAAAGAATCAAAAAAATTGATAAAAATCAAAAAATCAGACAATGAAACAGCGCAAAACATGACATTAATCAAAAATAATTATACACAAATCATAATAAATTCTGTGGTTATAAAATAAATGTCCAAAACTACCAAAATGAAAAAAATATAAAATTTGTGTCCAAATACAAAAAGGGATGAAACCAAAAACAAAGAAAGTCCCCTTTAAACATGCAAATAGTGCTCCAAAAATTTTTGGAACACTGGATATGACGTCACACGCTCAACATTGGAAATGTCATATCCGGTGTTGCCAGTTTGGTTTACTTTCTGGAATCCGTTTTACACTAGGAAGTCTGTTTTGGAGGATTTTGTGAATTGGCGACTTATTTTAAGTTATAATGTGAGTAGATTAAAAGTCTTTGCAATATTGCACTATTGGTTCTCCTTTGTCTTCCTATATAACACATCGTTATGAGGGGAAATCCCTTTTGAAGTGGGATGTAAGGAAGCTCTTGTATATGGAGGAGGCTATGGAGAGGAAATTTTCCCTGGGAATTGGAGGATAATATTGTATCCATAAAGTGCAATTTATTCTTATCTCTGGTGAGTGTGGAATACATTAGTATTCACAGGAACATGTGGATCCGTGGAGTCTTTTCTCTGTATTACACTTATCCTAAAAAATTTTGGGAGCACTATTTGCATATTTAAAGGGGACTTTCTTTGTTTTTGGTGTCATCACTTTTTGTATTTGGACACAAATTTTATATTTTTTTCATTTTGGTAGTTTTGGACTTTTTTGTTTATAACCACAGAATTTATTATGATTTGTGCATAATTATTTTTGATTCATTTCATGTTTTGCGCTGTTTTATTGTATCACAGCCTTTCCATCAAACTTACTTCTTTAATTTGATTAATTACGTCATGTGAGGTTGGGGAGGGGTTTCTTTCCACTTGAAAGTGATCAAGCGTGCCTTTTTCTTGGGGTGTATTGTACCTCAAGAGGTTGCACTGTTGTTGTTACCTATCTCTTAATAAAAACGTTTGTAAACAAGAAAGTGAACAAGCAATGACTGTAGATAGGTTTTAAGGTTTTCAGATAGCTCACTGTGGATTCACTCACACTTACTGTACCTTTATCTAAAGTGTAACTAGTGGGCAGGCTAAAAATATTACATCCATATACAGGGGTTCAACAAAAAATGTAAATACTACATGATTTACAGTTGTGAAAGTGATGACATATTTTGCATTGAAAGCAGAAGTGATGTAACACTCTTTTGCTTCCACTGTGTGATGAGACACCTAGTTAACAGGTGAGAAGCCTCACTTTAGTCATTCACTGTATGCGCTGCTAGTAATATGGAGTCGTGTCAGAGCTTGATGAGCTTCAGAGAGGTAAATTGTTGGTGCACGCTTAGCTGGAGCCTCTGTGACTGAAGTTGTCAATTTATTTACGGTGTCACAAGGTACAGTATCAAAGGTTATGATGACATACACAGTTTCCGGGAAAACGTCATCTGATAAGCATAAGCGTGGTCAACATGGTCAACTGACCATAAGAGACAGAAGAACATTGCACAGGATTGTGACCTGGAATAAGAAAACAGCTGCTACAATAGTGACTGCAGAGCTCAGTCTCAGTCATCCCGGTACCATTTTCAGAGCCAATTGTCAGCTCTCTTGTAATAGCAATCAGAGTGGCTAAACATCAGCTCGATTGCTATTACAAGCCGCAGGAGGGGACATCCCCCCTCCTCCATCTTCCATGGATTTAACAGAAGATCCCATCCCACAGGGAGTCCTGATCGCCCAGCCGGTGCTGAAGCTGGCTGGTCACAGAGCTGACCAAAGTCAATCCAATCCTGTTAAAGGACTGTAATGTAGCAACCCCGAAGTGATGACCTGACATCACTTCCTGTTTACCCTGAACTAAACTACATTAAAAAAAAACAAAAGCAATCAATTACACCAATCTTGGTGTGATTGAATACTTTTAAAGGCAGAGGAGGGATTTGGGGTCTCATTGACCCCAGATCTCTCCATAAAGAGTACCTGTCCCATGCCTATTTCAGTCATAAGGGATCGTTACATTCCTTGTGACAGCAATAAAAGTGATAGAAATTTTTTTAAAAAACTGGGTGTGAAAAACTGCTGCACAAATACCTTGTGACATAAAAAAAATTGCAAACCAACCAATTTATTCTAGGGCCTCTTCTTTAAAAAATATATAAAGTTTTGGGGTTCTAAGTAACTTTCTAGCAAAAAATACTCATTGTTACATGTAAGCAAAAAGTGGCAGAAAAGGCCTGGTCTGAAAGTGGATATCGGAACAGAAACAGGAACTGGAACTAACTTGTACAGATTATAGAAGGTATTTTATGAGAAGTAACAACAGTAAATAGTGACATCTAAAGGTCAAAGAACTCCACCACTTCCTAATAGTGCTAACGCTTGCTTGCCTTTTTCATGTAACCAGTGCATTTCTATTGGCTAGTGAGGCAGCCCTGAGATGTTTTCTCCCAAATGGACAGAATGGGAAGCAACCAAATTGACAGACTAACTCACATTGGGCCCTCAGGTACGTTGGCTAGGTTTAATTCTGAAAGAGGAAAAGCTCTGCAAAAAAGGATGGGTCAAAAGGATGGGTCAATGTCTCATTAAACTGAAACTGAGGCACTAAGGCAGCTTGACCCACAGGGTGCAGATATTGCAGCAGGCTTTTGTGATTTAGTATGCGGAGAGAGTGTAATGATCAGTAGACCGCAAGGCAACGCAAGCCAAATAATCAAGGCCGTCATGCATGTCATGCATGTAACCTGTAGAATACATGATACTAGACTGAGAAAGGTGTAACGGAGTTTAGCAATGTCCTTTGTTTGTAACTTATATAAATTAAGGTATGGAACTTTCTCACCCAATCCGTGACTGCGGTAAGGTAGCAGTTAGTCACTCTCTGCAGATGCCCCCCCCCCCGTGTTCTCTGGATTCCACAAATCACTCCAGATGAAATTCATCTGGTCCGCCTTTTTCGAGAGGCTGTTAGTGCAACTTGCCAGCGGTCTGTGACTCTTCCTCACCCCTTCACTCTCTGGGGTTCTGTCCCAGCCCAGGCCTCCGGTGTCCTGCACAGCTTTACACTGCAGCTCCCGCTGCTTACTTCCAGTCCTCCATGTATTTATCTGCCCCTGTCCAGCTGCCAGCTCCTCTTGGAAACATAGTTTTTCCAGTTCCACAGCTGGAAGCAGCTGAGTCCTGCTATCGGCCTACAAATCCAACAAAGCTTTTCTTTGGGAAATCTGTATAACTGAGCTGCAGAGCACTGCCATCTTGTGTTCATTCAACATCCTGCAGCCAGTATTCCTGCAGGGTGTTACACAGGTATGTATTATTTCTCACAGAGATCACAGTACTACACTTGGCAATGCCTTTTTCTGCTTTTCTTTTCAAAAGGACAGTAACATCTTTGCTATGGCACTATCCAGGGTCACCATCTACATCCAGGACTGCGATTCTGACTCAGTGATAACAAAAACATGTCTGTCATGCTGTTTGCACAGTTCTTTGTCCTGTTCTCAAATATCTGACACAGATCAGCCTTCTGCTGCAGCCTCTCAACTTGTGACTTGCTACATTGTTTAACCACTTCCCAATTGCTGTATGTAAATATACATCCTCAGACTGGAGCTGTGGAATTGGATCAGGGCTGCAGCCAACAAATTGAAGCTAAACACCAGCTAACACTTTTCTAAGCAGTTACAGAAAACTGTTTTTCTCCCTTTGAGATAAAGGCTTTACATAAATAAAAATGATCATTATAAGCACCCCTGAAAGTGTTGAATGGCTTTTCCTCATCCCTGTAACTTAAACATCTGCAAGAGAGCTTGTTCTTTTGAAAAGCAACAGACACACTGGCCAGATCACCAGATGAAAACAGAAGAAAGATAGACTTAAAAGAAAACTAATGCAGCCACCCCATCTAAGCATTGGTAGGCTGTAAAATAATAAATGTTTGTTTTGGGTTTAATACTACTTTAAATCTGAGGGTTGCACAGACAGTATCGTGCACTGAAATCCACACATCCTTGAGGCAGTATACTGATAAAAACCAGAATAAATATGACGGATAAATATTCTTCGGGGTCCTTTACTTGCTGCTGCTTACAGATGGCTCACAGTAATCCATAACAACTGGGCACTCATGTCTCAAAAAATCATTGAGGGTCTTTTCAGGTCATTAAAATGTCATTTTTAAATAAAAAGAAATGTAGTTATGTTCTTTTCCCAATACAGTTCATAAGCCTTATAGAGCTTAAGGCAAAAAGTAAGAAATGAGAAAGTACTGAAAAGAGAAACACTGCTTCACTCTGTATAGAGTTAAAAAAGAATGCTTCATCATTTGTGAAAGATATTTTTAGATATAATTCTATGGATTTAGGATTAGCTTTATCCTTTGCTGTTTCTTTGTTATATCCCAGGACAGCTGATCGTGAATCCAGAGTGAGGGGCAAATAGTGGGATGGTAGAAATCACAGGTTAACCAACAGCACAGTTGAATAAGAGGTCTCACAAAAATGTTTAAATTAGTATTTAATCCCTCAGGAGACTAAGTGCATGTAGCTGTTGCACGATCAGGCCAGGCAGCTTGCCCCTCACTGTCTGACTATGGTGTCAGCAATGATGAGCCAAATTGACCTGGGTTCGACTTGGGGCAGGTTTAGCAAACATTATTAAAGTTCAGGTGTCCAACTCAAACCCAATTAAAGTCAAAGGAAGCCAAATGTTAAAAGAACAGTAATGGCCATTTTCTAGACCAGGGGTCTACAAACTTTCTAAACAAAGGCCCAGTTTACTGTTATTCAGACTTTAGGGGGGCTGGAGTGTAGACAGTGGAAGCAGAAAGAGTCCTGTCATCAATGGGGGAGGAATAGTGCCCCATCATTGGTGTCAGTGAGAGAATTAGTGCCCCATCATTAGTGTCAGTGAGAGGAACAGTGTCCCAAGGGACCGAGAAAGGCAAGCACTAGGCAGCAGTTTGGAGACCCCTTTTCTAGACTAATAGGCAGTGGATTTTCAAAAAAGGGCAATAGGTCCTGGGCACTGCCCTAAGGAACATGTACCAAAGAAAAACAAATTCTCTTAACCTGGACATGAACATATTTGGGTACTTACCATTGCAGGGACCCTATGTACCCCTTGATCATTAACATGGGGGTTATCTGGGGACCCTTTTATTGTTAAAGGGGGCTTTGAGATTCCAAAAAGCCCCCAGCTTGCAGATCCCCATAACCACTTGGACAATATTGTGTGGAAGCAGCCCTTGCTCTCATCAATGTGCGGACCAGGTGCCCCTCTTGTGGTATGTGGCCTGATGTGTTTTGTGGGGATTGCCACATACCCGTCTTCCCCTTTTCGTGGCTAGCCAGGATGTATGCTTAGATATGTTTCTGGTGTGAATTTGGGGGGGGGGATTTTTTTCTTGATTTGTGCATAGGATTGCCCCTTAAAATCTATACCAGACCTGATAACATTGAAACAGAATTTGGAGGGGGGCTTACACTTTTTTTTCCTTAACAACTTGCTGTCAGGGGCTTTTTTTAATATTTCACACACAAAGTAAAGTCAGCATTTTTTGCTAGATAAATTGGGTAGAATCCCCAAACATGATTTCTTTTCTGAAAGCAGAGGCCCTGGAGAATAGATGTTGGTCATTGCATTTTTTTATGTTGTAAGATATTTTAGCAGCCTTTTATCAAATGCATATTTTTAGGAAAAAATACACTGAAATTAATTTTAGTGCACACAAACACAATATAATATTCAATTTTGACAAAATACAAAAGATAAGGTTGTGTTGTGCATCCTGGTGAAATGGTGACAAACTCTGGTACCTAAAGTTTCTTCAAAAATGATGTTTTAAAGCCTTTACAGGTTATAAATTTAGAATTAACATTGAATTATGGCCCTAGATTTATTGCTCTCACTCCACATGTGTGGTGTAATTACTGTTTACTTTTACATGCACGTGCTAAACCTGTGTACGCATTTGCAAACTGGGGAACTGGAACCACCACAGATGGGTGGCTGTGGAGCCAACTGAACCACTTTTGCTGAGCTCTCAATCGCTGGCTGTAGAAAATTATACTGAGCTCATGGCTGTTTTAACTTCAAGTCCATTTTAAGAACATCTGTTTTAAAACATCTTTAGAACCTGAAGTGGTAAAATTCATAAGAGACATAAAGGGCCTGGTATGAATGTATGAATTATGGGGGAACCCTCCCATCTTTTTTTTAAATAAATTATCCTCAACTCTTTAGTTTACACGGCCAGGAATTCCCTGCAAATAAATACAAGGAACTGGGTGACGTGACTTTGCTAAGGATAATGAGGGTACAGGAACTTGATTCTTCATTAACATTGACAGCAGAAGAGGGAAACGTCTGGTACTTTATGTATCCTACTATATGGGGAGAAGGGGAATCACTTTAATGCAGTGGTTCTCAACCTTCCTAATGCCGCGACCCTTTAATACAGTTCCTCATGTTTTTGGTGACCCCCAACCATAAAATTATTTTCGTTGCTACTTCATAACTGTAATTTTGCAGTGGGAGGACTAGTGCCACATCATTGGTGTCAGTGGAAGGAGTAGTGCCCCATCACTGATGTCAGTGGGATGAATAGTGTCCCATCGTTGGTATCAGTGGGAGGAATAGTGCCCCATCATTGGTGTCAGTGGAAGGAGTAGTGCCACATCACTGATGTCAGTGGGATGAATAGTGTCCCATCGTTGGTATCAGTGGGAGGAAAAGTGTCCCAGCATTGGTGTCTGTGGGAGGAATAGTGCCCTATCATTGGTATCAGTGGGAGGAATAATGTCCCAGCATTGGTGTCTGTGGGAGGAATAGTGCCCCATCATTGGTGTCAGTGGGAGGAATAGTGCCCCATCATTGGTGTCAGTGTGGGAGGAATAGTGCCCCATCGTTGGTTTCAGTGGGAGGAATAGTGCCCCATCATTGGTGTCAGTGTGGGAGGAATAGTGCCCCATCATTGGTGTCAGTGGGAGGAATAGTGTCCCATCGTTGGTTTCAGTGGGAGGAATAGTGCCCCATCATTGGTGTCAGTGTGGGAGGAATAGTGCCCCATCATTGATGTCAGTGTGTGTGTGGGGGGGGGGAATAGTGCCCCATCATTGGTGTCAGTGGGAGGAGTAGTGCCACATCACTGATGTCAGTGGGAGGAATAGTGCCCCACCATTGGTGTCAGTGGGAGGAGTAGTGCCACATCATTGATATCAGTGGGGAGGAATAGTGTCCCAGCATTGGTGTCAGTGGGAGGAATAGTGCCCCATCATTGGTGTCAGTGGGAGGAATAGTGTACCATCATTGGTGTCTGTGGAAGGAATAGTGTCCCATCTTTGGTATCAGTGGGAGGAATAGTGCCACATCATTGGTGTCAGTGGGAGGAATAGTGCCCCTTCATTGGTGTCAGTGTGGGAGGAATAGTGCCCCATCATTGATGTCAGTGTGGTGGAGGGGGGAATAGTGCCCCATCGTTGGTGTCAGTGGGTGGAGGAATAGTGCCCCATCGTTGGTGTCAGTGGGGGGAGGAATAGTGCCCCATCGTTGGTGTCAGTGGGGGGAGGAATAGTGCCCCATCGTTGGTGTCAGTGGGGGGAGGAATAGTGCCCCATCGTTGGTGTCAGTGGGGGGAGGAATAATGTCCCATCGTTGTTGTCAGTGGGGGGAGGAATAGTGCCCCATCGTTGGTGTCAGTGGGGGGAGGAATAGTGCCTCATCGTTGGTGTCAGTGGGGGGAGGAATAGTGCCTCATCGTTGGTGTCAGTGGGGGAAGGAATAGTGCCTCATCGTTGGTATTAGTGACACAAATGATGGGGCACTATTCCTCCCACTGACACCAATGATACTTACCTTGCTGACCCCTGCTCCAGCCTGGGCTCGCTCCCTCCCTCTCCCATCTACAGCCAGCATACCTGGCTGCAGCAGCAAATTTGCACTTACCTGTCAGCTGTCTTCCTTCTCTGGCCGCTCTCCTCTGCACTCGCTCCAGCAGCTCCCTCGCTCGATCTTCTTTGATCTACGCACGCTGCCGCTTGGCTCCTCCTCTCCAAGCTCCACCTCCTCGCCAGTGATTGGCCGCCTGTGTGCCTCTCTTGAGCTACAGTTCCGGTGGCCAATCAGCGGCGAGGAGGCGGAGCTGTTGAGTGATCCCGGAGGTGTGGCCAGGTGACAGGGGCAGCATGTCATCCCGCCCACACATCGCCTGAAACAGATAGAGGAACGGTGTCTCGGTTCCTAAGACCATCGGAAATATGTGTTTTCCGATGGTCTTAGGCGACCCCTGTGAAATGGTCGTTCGACCCCCAAAGGGGTCGCGACCCACAGGTTGAGAACCGCTGCTTTAATGACTATTGACTCATAATACATATTAGGGAAATGTTATCTTTAAGCATAAACAGCTATGAGTCGTTCAAGGTGTTTTGACTTGCACACATGCTTCAAGAGCGGAAGAACATCACTGGAAGATGATGAGATATCAGGAAGACCTTCAACAAGCTCAAACCCCAAAATCATTTGGCAGCTTGTGCATGATGATCATCAGAGAACAATCCACAACATTGCTGCCATTATCTGTGTTTCATACGGAACAGTCCAGGCAATCCTCCCCGCACCCTGTCACCGAGCTCTCCTCACATGTGAATTTCTTGCCAGAAACAAAATAATCTCACTTCCGCAAGCACCCTACTCACCAGATTTGGCTTGTGTGGACTTCGCCCTTTTCCCGAAGATGAAAATCCAGCTCAAAGGTCGCTGTTTTGACAACTTTGTGCAAACAGCAGAAGGTGCTTGACATGCTTTGAAAAGAAGGAGACTTCCAAGACACATTCCAGGAGTGGCAGGAATGCTGGGAGCACTGTATTGCTGCACAAAGGGACTATTTTGAAGGTGATAGTTTGTAATCATAGATAAATAACATACTTTCTAAACAGAGCTAGTCTCAAAACCTTTTGATACCACCTTGTACCTATTAACCTGTAAACATATGTCAATAATACTCTTTCGTGTTCTAATTTAGAAAATAAATCACAGATTCCTTCTGAAATAAAGCTTAACAGTAATTTTGTGCAATTACCTATGCACCATTTCCATAACTGTCCCTCTAGTTCCCCTTGTAGAAACATGGAAATTGTGTCAGGCAGCTTTCCTACTAAGCTTTATGGCCTAGAAAAATCCATACTGCATGGTTGCCTTGAATATCTAACTCTCTGTGAAATAACCACAATGAATATTTCATAAAGGTTTCTTTTTAACTCTTCTTCATCTGCAAAGCACAATTTTCATAGGCATTAATGATGACAGGGCAATTACACATGGATTCGAGTGACACTATTATGTCCACCATATCCTACATATTTTGTGTGGTGAATTTTTCTAACGTTTAAATATCTTATCTGTTAATGTTAAGTTTAACATTGTTGGGGAGGTATGGAATCTGCCACTGCTGACTTTACTTTCTGAAAATAATAATTCCCTGTCCGTTAATTTCTAAATCACTTCCCTAGAACAAGTGTTGGTGGTTTGTAGCTGTGACTTCACATTGACTTCACTGATCTGTGACTCAGATGATGTGATTTTAAATCAGTGATTCAGAAAGTATTAAGCCCAGAGTCATCCAGGTAACTGGCATTTTCAGAGGGCAATGGCATTTCCATATCTTCCTACTCACATTTTTCCCTTGTTTTTTTGGTCAGTTACATTTTTGTGAACGTTTACAAATTGATGTTTTATATTGTTTTAATTATTTGCATACATATTTCAAAGCAAGCATTTAAAGTATATCTATAGCTATAACTTTTGTTTTAGTTTTGGATAGAGAAGAATTTAAAGCCGTAATTGGTGTGTATTATTGTCTTTGTGCTGGCTAGATAATTTTTCTGCCCTTGTTTGTCCTGGTGACATTATCACTGAAACAGAAAGTGATGGTTACTCCAACATTTTAGAGTTGGCACTAAAATAAGAAGTGAAGGGAAATCAACAGGGTCACTTGTTCTGGTGGCAACTGTCAAAGGAAAGCAACAGCAGAAGCAAAGAAACATTTTTGTCTATGAAAATACATGGTTTGTTTATGTTGCAGAGCATACAGGACTTTCTCATAAGAAAGCCCAGCACTGCCTAAAATTTGGAGTGCCTAATGTATCAGGCATGCACTTTTTACTGTAATCGCCCAAACCAGAACAGGGTTTTAACAGTACAGCTGTAGTAAGCAATTGTCTTACCACTTAAACTGCTATAAAGCAAGGGCTGATTACAAACACAGTGTGCGAGTATAACCTGCGCAGAGGACTGATCAACTAGACTGGCTGCTGCTAGCAAAATCACAAATTTGTTCCGGTGAACAAATACCTGATGACGTCATACGATGAAACAGAGTGGGGCTTGATAGTGCTACACTTGTCCTTTGAGAAGGAATTGCTTTTTGCTGGGATTTAAAGTGCCATACACTTGGCTTTTATGTAAATGCAATTTTAACTGTTTTTTACCTAATAAATATGGTGCTAAGCTATGGAAGTTTCCCATTGATGTTTTGTACGGTGGTGGAGGAGTACTGTGGAGGTTCTGGAGGAGTTTTGTTGCAAACGATTGATCTAGAGGTGTTTCCACTATGGAGTCTGTCATCAGTGTATAGAGGTGTCAAGACCACGCAGACTGCCAACTTTTCTGCAAGAGAGCGCTGCAACATCTCATGAGATATTTGACCTACCATTCAAGGTAGTCCATCTGTGGTGAGTGGGGCTCTAGAGGGGGAGCACTAATTGGAGCACTACGCACAGAGAATTGCTTTGGATAAGAAGATTTACTACTGTAGCACTTAATATTCACTCTGGATGTGGATGGGGCACAATTATTGGGACTTTAATATATATATATATATATATATATATATACAGTAGGGCAAAAAAGTATTTAGTCAGCCACCAATTGTGCAAGTTCTCCCACTTAAAAAGATGAGAGAGGCCTGTAATTGGCATCATAGGTAGACCTCAACTATGAGAGACAAAATGAGAAAAAAAATCCAGACAGACAATCACATTGGCTGATTTGGAAAGAATTTATTTGCAAATTATGATGGAAAATAAGTATTTGGTCAATATCAAAAGTTCATCTCAATACTTTGTTATATATCCTTTGTTGGCAATGAGGTCAAATGTTTCCTGCAAGTCTTCACAAGGTTGGCACACACTGTTGCTGGTATGTTGGCCCATTCCTCCATACAGATCTCCTCTAGAGCAGTGATGTTTTCGGGCTGTCGCTGGGCAACATGGACTTTCAACTCCCTTCAAAGGTTTTCTATGGGGTTGAGATCTGGAGACTGGCTAGGCCACTCCAGGACCTTGAAATACTTCTTATGAAGCCACTCCTTCATTGCCCGGGCGGTATGTTTGGGATCATTGTCATGTTGGAAGACCCAGCCACGTTTCATCTTTAATGCCCTTGCTGATGGAAGGAGGTTTGCATTCAAAATCTCACGATACATGGCCCCATTAATTCTGTCCTGTACATGGATCAGTCGTCCTGGTCCCTTTGCGGAGAAACAGCCCCAAAGCATGATGTTGCCACCCCCATGCTTCACAGTAGGTATGGTGTTCTTTGGATGCAACTCAGCATTCTCTCTCCTCCAAACACGACGAGTTGTGTTTCTACCAAACAGTTCTATTTTGGTTTCATCTGACCATATGACAGTCTCCCAATCCTCTTCAGGATCATCCAAATGCTCTCTAGCAAACTTCAGACGGGCCCGGACATGTACTGGCTTAAGCAGGGGGACACGTCTGGCACTGCAGGATCTGAGTCCCTGGCGGCGTAGTGTGTTACTGATGGTAGCCTTTGTTACGTTGGTCCCAGCTTTCTGCAGGTCATTCACTAGGTCCCCCCGTGTGGTCCTGGGATTTTTGCTCACCGTTCTTGTGATTATTTTGACCCCACGGGGTGAGATCTTGCGTGGAGCCCCAGATCGAGGGAGATTATCAGTGGTCTTGTATGTCTTCCATTTTCTAATTATTGCTCCCACAGTTGATTTGTTCATACCAAGCTGCTTGCCTATTGTAGATTCAGTCTTCCCAGCCTGGTGCAGGTCTACAATTTTGTTTCTGGTGTCCTTCGACAGCTCTTTGGTCTTCACCATAGTGGAGTTTGCAGTGTGACTGTTTGAGGTTGTGGACAGGTGTCTTTTATACTGATAACAAGTTCAAACAGGTGCCATTGATACAGGTAATGAGTGCAGGACAGTGGAGCCTCTTAAAGAAGAAGGTACAGGTCTGTGAGAGCCAGAAATCTTGCTTGTTTGTAGGTGACCAAATACTTATTTTCCACCATAATTTGCAAATACATTCTTTCCAAATCAGCCAATGTGATTGTCTTGATTTTTTTTCTCATTTGAGGTCTACCTATGATGCCAATTACAGGCCTCTCTCATCTTTTTAAGTGGGAGAACTTGCACAATTGGTGGCTGACTAAATACTTTTTTGCCCCACTGTATATAAATATATATAGTTTTATACAATTTCACTGTATACACGGTTTCATGGCATTGTATATGTGCTATTTTTAGCACTGTTGTCGTTTAAGCACCTTGTGTTTACTTATTGGTTTATTTGGGATTTAGTCACTGGGGAGGAGGTATATAATTGCCAGCCCACGGGGCATTATAGCGCATGCACATTTGAGGGGACCCTTTGTGTAGTATGGGGTTGATTCATTAATTTATTTAATTAATTATATAAAGTAGTTTTTGGGAGAAGCAGCGCAGCAATTTTTATGTTTTTATTGCAAACACAACTGACTGGTTAAATGCAGCCTATCAATGACAGTTTTACTGAGATTGCTGATGAGGGTCCTCTTTGTCTGTTTGGTTAAATATTAATATAAACCAGAGCTCCCCTTCCCATATTGATATATATTAATTATCTAATGGATAACACTATCCGGCAGCAGGGAAATAAATAGTCAGGTTGAACAAATTCTTTTAATAGGAGAGCAGGTTTTTGATTATATGGTTATCTCTATTGTTGCTTTTATGAATCAAAACTGGTTGATATATCCTGTAAATTGTGATCAGTGAAAGAAAAGAAAAAGGCATAGATTGCAAGTCTTCCTTTCTGCCACTTTTCAGGGCCAGGACAAGTGGGGGAGAAGGGGAAGGAGCCCTGGGGGCAACAATTCACTGGAGGGGGGGCACAGGTGGAATGCAGTGATGACACAGTAAAACCTGATGGAGGGTCGCTGTCGATTGAAGATGCACAGCAGTGCACAGATCAACGCTGCTACCTTGAACAGACCATGCGCACACACAGTGCTCTTGCTGAGCTGTAGAGGGGTGCTGAGTGCCTGTGCTCCTCCTGCACCTGGCTGGCACTACGCTAAAAGACACACATGTACATGTCTCTCTTCTGTCAGGTGGAGTCATCCACCAGACAGATGATTTCCAGTTCCGGCCTCTGTTATGACATTATTCACAGACCGGGACAGAAAGAGAGAGTGGTGCTGTGAGGGACTGTGTATGTTAATCGGATTGAGTAAATGAGCAACTGAGCAATACAAATACAACTGAGCAATAAAATCAGCATGCAGAGGAGGATAAACATGACATTTTTATTTTGAAAGAAAAGGGGTGCTGACCATATGGAAACTCGGGCACTGCCCGAGGGCCCGGGGTCAGTAGGGGGCCCCATGAGATTCCCCTGGTACCTTTTTTATAGGCTTTTTTGAGTTTGGGCAAGGACACAGGGGCCCCATGATCCCCTATTGCCCGGGGGCCCCATGAGTTGTCAGTCCGCCCCTGGGTGCTGTTGCGCTTAGGAAAGAAATTACATATATATAAAAGAATTGACTATATATAAGATACCTATATAGCTGCAGTCCTACTTGTGAATTTCTAAACACAAAATCTTAAATATGGACCGCGCTAAGGTCACCAATTGACTAAATAAACTGTGCAATCTTTAAAGTGATAACACTGAGCAAAATACAAATAAAACATTAATATTCAGTCCCAACATGTGAATACAGTGAGGAACAGAAGTATTTGAACACCCTGCGATTTTGCAAGTTCTCCCACTTAGAAATCATGGAGGGGTCTGAAATTCCCACTCTGAGAGAC
Organism: Staurois parvus; assembly: GCF_062004578.1. Taxonomy (NCBI): domain Eukaryota; kingdom Metazoa; phylum Chordata; class Amphibia; order Anura; family Ranidae; genus Staurois; species Staurois parvus. Next base: position 8,047,796 of record NW_028317886.1, read on the forward strand.
AGAATTTAAAAAAAATTCAGGAAATCACATTGTATGATTTTTAAAGAATTTATTTGTCTTGCACTGCTGAACATAAGTATTTGAACACCTAAGAAACAGCAAGAATTCTGGCTCTCAAAGACCTGTTACTGTACCTTTAAAAAGTCCACCTCTACTCCACTCATTATTCTAACTTAGTAGCACCTGTCTCAGCTCTTTAAAGACACCTGTCCACCCCACAGTCAGTCAGACGCCAACTACTACCATGGGCAAGACCAGAGAGCCGTCAAAAGACACTAGAAACAAAATTGTGGACCTCCACAAGGCTGGAATGGGCTACGGGGCAATTGCCAAGCAGCTTGGTGAAAATAGATCAACTGTTGGAGCAATTGTTAGAAAATGGAAGAGGCTAAAGACAACTGATAGTCTCCCTCGAACTGGGGCTCCATGCAAGATCTCACCTCGTGGGGTATGACTGATGATAAGAAAGGTGACAAATCAGCCCAGAACTACAAGGGAAGAGCTGGTCAATGACATGAAGAGAGCTGGGACCACAGTTTAAAAGGTCACTGTCGGTAGAACACTACGCCGTCATGGTTTCAAATCATGCATTGCACGGAAGGTTCCCCTGCTCAAGTCATCACATGTCCAGGCCCATCTGAAGTTTGCCAATGACCATCTGGATGATCCAGAGAAGGCATGGGAGAAAGTCATGTTGTCAGATGAGAACAAAGTAGAACTTTTTGGTCTAAACTTCACTCGTCGTGTTTGGAGGAAAAAGAAAGATGAGTTGCATCCCAAGAACACCATCCCTACGGTGAAGCATGGGAGTGGTAAGATCATGCTTTGGGGGTGCTTTTCTGCAAAGGGGACAGGACTGCACTGTATTAAGGAGAGGATGAATGGGGCCATTTATTGTGAGATTTTGAGCAACAACCTCCTGCCCTCAGTCAGAGCATTGAAGATGGGTCGTGGCTGGGTCTTCCAACATGACAACGACCCGAAGCACACAGCCAGGATAACCAAGGTGTGGCCCCATAAGAAGCATATCAAGGTTCTGGAGTGGCCTAGCCAGTCTCCAGACCTAAATCCAATAGAACATCTTTGGAGGGAGCTGAAACTCTGTGTTGCTCAGCGACACCCCAGAAACCTGAGAGATCTAAAGGAGATCTGTGTGGAGGAGTGGGCCAAGATCCCTGTTGCAGTGTATGCAAACCTGGTCAAGAACTACAGGAAACGTTTGACCTCTGTAATTGCAAACAAAGACTTCTGTACCAAATATTAAAACTGATTTTCTCAGGTGTTCAAATACTTATGTTAAGCAGTGCAAGACAAATAAATTCTTTAAAAATCATACAATGTGATTTCCTGAATTTTTTTTTAAATTCTGTCTCAGAGTGGGAATGCACCTACAATGTGAATTTCAGACCCCTCCATGATTTCTAAGTGGGAGAACTTGCAAAATCGCAGGGTGTTCAAATACTTCTGTTCCTCACTGTAATTGGTGCAACGGTGCTGTATCTTTAACAGTGATACTCCATACTGAAATGACAAGTGCTTCACTGTGTTCACACTGATGCCCTACATAGATGAAAACTCCCCATTATTTCATGACCACCTCACTTTAAGTAAGTCACACTTGCTTTTTGGGACTATCGCAGTATGCAATCCGGTCCTGATGGCCGATATTCCTTCACCCTTATAACCGTGGTTGCTGGTAGTAACCAATAATCTTCCACTAGATCTGCATCAATGTTAGGCAACTCCTCTCCTCCATAGGCAGTATTTCATATTTTTAGCATAAATCAAAACAAAACCAGACATTCCATAGTGTAAAACTGTATAAAACTTTAATATGGGGTCAAACAATAGAAATACCACTCTCAAAAATAGTGCCTTTCCTGGCACTAGGTGTATTCTGTTTGTGTATTATGAATGGGAATTAAGATGGCCGCCACATTCCAGCATGCGTTTCAAATACCGGAAGTGACGTCGGTGGAAATTGCGTCATAAGCCCTCGACGCGATTCAACCAATAGATCGTCTTCAGGAAGTACTTGTATCTGAATTTTACTTATTGTTATCACTTCAAAGATTGCACAGTTTATTTAGTCAATTTGTGACCTTAGCGCAGTCCATTTTTGAAATATTTATGACATTTTTATTGCAGAAACGGTTTATGAAAAGACGCTGTCTCTTTCAACGAGAGGGGCACATTTTGTCATTTTTGCCCTGGGCACCAGATAACCTTGTCCTGGCACTGCTTCATGTTATCATTGTATACTGAAGGATGTGAATGGGTTTTATAGATCCTTTAATATACATAGGTAGCAGAGGTAGTGAGGTAAGACATTGGTCATTCATTGTTTGTCACTGTTTATTACTTCTTACATTTTCCTTAAGAGGCATACAGTGAAGAAAGTGAGTCCATGCATGGGCACGAGGGCTCTTGACTAGATGAATGGGGTAGTCTTTACTTCTTACTAGGCAGCACTCCAATGAATAGCTATGTTGCTTAAGGGTTTGTTATATAGCTATAGCCACTTTTCAGTTTATTCGTTTCCTTTATATTGTCTGAATGTTCAGTATAAACAGAGAAAAGACTGCTGCTGCTTTATGTTTCATAGAGTCAGGACGATTGAAAGACTGGCACCTGTAACTGGCCTTCCCCTTTGCTCTGCCAGTGCTATTTTAAACACCAAACTGAGTACAGATATAGGGCTTTGTGTTAAAGTACTGTACATGTAAACCTATGACCTAAAATCATATATACGCTTTCACATGTTAACGTAATTTCAAAAGTATTCAACATTTTAAATCTGTAGGTTTAGCTGAACTCCAGATATGATCTTTATTACATACTGTACATACACAGATCCCTTATCTTCTCCTCCCATGCTCATCTCCAGGGCTTCTCCAGAGCCTATCCCATCCTCTGAAACTCTCTACCCCAATCTATCAGACTATCGCCTACTCTGCTCACTTTTAGGCGATCTCTGAAAACCTGTCTCTTCAGGGAAGTCTATCCTGCCTTCAGCTAATAACGGAATCTTCTCTTCCTCCTACGAGTCCATCCCCCACAGTTATTACCTTTTCTACCACCAGCCCCTCCCTCTGAGATTGTAAGCTCCAAGGATCAGGGCCCTCCTATCCCTCTTGTATTGAACTGTATTGTTACTGTATTGTCTCCCTTTATATTGTAAAGAGCTGAGCAAACTGTTGGCACTATATAAATCCTGTATAATAATAATAATAGTAATACACACTGACCACAGAGGGTATATAGGCACTGCCACAGCTCATAGAATGCTTTGCATTTTTTTCAGTGAATACAAGGCGTTCTGTGCTTGGATTTGTATTCATTAAAAAAATATATAATGTTCTACAAATGGCAGTAGTGCTGAGCAAGCAGCCCCCTGTAGTCAGAGTGCAGCACAGAAGCCGCTCCCTCAGAATCTGAGTGGGACCCATAGGATCCCTGCTATCATTACAGTGATTGTCAGATTCCCAAAAGGCCCATCAGGTATGAGATATGCATACTTAAATTTATTCAAGCTGGAGCAATGAAAGTATGCAATAAAGATCATATCTGGAGTTTAGCTTTAACTTCTTCCTGCCTGGCCTATTGTACAATAATGGCCCAGCGGGAACCTTATTACCCTGGGAGGTCGTCATATGACGGGCCACACTCCGATGCAATCTGCCAAATTTTTGGCCTTTTTACATTTATAGTGCAAAAAATAAAAAACCAAGTGGTGATTAAATACCACCCCAAGAAATCTGTATTGTGTGAACAAAATGATAAAAATGTCATATGGGCACAGTGTTGCTTAACCGCGCAATTGTCATTTAAAGTGCAAACAGTGCTGAAAGGTGAAAATTGGCCTGCGCAGGGGTAAAAGTGCCTGGTAGACAAGTGGTTACAATAATACCCAGTGATCCCACCATGACGATCCATGTTCTGGCATTTCTTGTTATGTGTTTGGGTTTACTTCTACTTTAACCTCCTTGGCGGTATTCCCGAGTGTAGCTCGGGGTAACATTTCAGTACCAAAAGCGGTAACCCCGAGCTACACTCGGGAATACCATGCGGCACTGCTCCGGCATGTGTTCTTCACTTACCTTACCCTGCGCTCGCACAATGTGTCCCCTGCAGCGTCCCCGGCCATCTCCTCCGGCCGATGCCGGCATCCGGCTTCTGCGTCCGGCTTCTGCGTCCTGTCCCTGTGACGTCATTTTTTTTTTTTTTCATTTTACACAGTAAAACATTGCTGTTTCAACCTATTTCACATACATATTGTCCCTAGTGCTTTGTCCTGCGCCCTGCCTGCATTTTGTCTGTTCTTTCTGCCTGGAAACTGAGAAATGTCCATGGCGTCCAAAAAGCGTCCCTTTAGGTCAAAAGCGGTTTAGATCAGCTAGAGAACAGCAATAGTAAATCAGAACCACTTGCAGAATTGAGTGATAATGATTCGTGGGGGAAATTCGTCATCAGAAACTGAAAACGATTTTGCGACTGAGCTCAGCGATGTGCGAACTTGGCGCTCTATTTCACATTTCAGTGTTTTTGGTTTGATTATATTATTGAATTAAATTTTTTATTATTTTTATATTATTTTTATGATTATTTATTAAATTATAATTTATGATTTTGTGTTTCAAATTTTATCATACCCGGGATGTTTACTAGACTCTTGTTCGGACAGATTTCAGTGAGTTTTTCCTAAAAATTACAGCCTACAATAAAAAAAATACATATTTCCATGCAAAAAAATGGTACCGCTTTCAGCACCAAAAATCTGAAATAATCATACCGCCAGGGAGGTTAACAAACTAATACAGTCCGAAGATTTATCAATTTCTGAGCTTTACCGAATTTCTTCCTAAGGGCTCGTATTTTTCTAAAGTTTGTGTGCCAGATCTTTGTCATTTCAGTGTCTCTTATAAGATTTTAGTGCTAGCCATCTTAGAGACCAAGTCTGGTTTTCCACGTTTTCTACATACCATATTACATATATATATATTTTTTTATTTTCTTAGTTATTTGTAATTACCATTTTTAACTTTTCACTTTGTTGCATCCTTCTGGCCACTTACTTTCTCAGGAACGCTGAAGGAGGGAGCTCAACTGCCCTGCAGTCCACTAGGGAAGGAAAGCCTGCATAGCTTGGAGAGGAACAAGCCCAGCGGAAGGCCTGAAAGCAGTTCTATCCAAAGCTGCAGGACAAGGACAGTGTGAGTACCTCTATACCCCCAGAGCTTAGAAGGGAGACGTCTGCTAGATGCAAGCTCTTAGCAAGTCGTCAGGGGACATTTTATAGCATACCCAGTCCCTTGCCTTGGGATCAGAATCTGTGGCCAGGTGGGCTGGTATTTCTTTCACTAAGGGGACCAAGAGCTCTTACAAGTTGGGACTTTGCTAAAAATCCTCTCGGGAGGATACCAGACTCCTAGGAGGGGATTACTTTGCTAAAGACTGTTACTGTGAGGGAATACGGTCAAGTATCTGTTGCTGCAGTTGGCCAGAGAGGAAGGTGTCCTCATTTTGTTGTTCTTCAAGTCAAAAAGGGTATCTCATAACCCCTTTTCCCTATCCCAGTTGAAATCCCTAATAAATACAAAAAGCCAAGCCCATGGACTGTTTCTTGTGTCTGGAAAATGTGTGTTGGCTGGCTGTGCAGGAAGTAATGATGGACCCAAAACCAGCAGCTCTCAAGAGGGTAGCGCTACAGAGAGAATGTACAATACCGGAGGTAGAAGATCTTACCATATATTAGGGTATAAAGAAGGATACAGAAGGTGGATAAACTTACTATCTGCTAAGAATAGGGGATGGATAAAAAAGGCCAAAGTACATGCAGGAGCTTTGCCAAATCAGAACAGCCCAGGATGCTGCACTTCATCCCTGTCACCAGTTTTCAGTTTTTATGAAGTGACAGAGTATACTCTGTCACTTTTTATACTGAGCCTTTTTGTTGTTGGCATAACACCAAATCAGAGAATGTAAATAAATATCAGATGTATTTTCCTATTTTCCTGGAGCTTTACTTTTTAACTGCACTATTTAAAAAACAATTTCTATGTGTATTCCTAGTGGAGATGTATTTAACCATTCCACAAAAATGGAATAGAGGTAAATGATTGTACTTGCTTGGATCATTACTTAACACATTAGAAAACACTGTTATTTTGTTTCACAAAATTGCTTCTGAGGATCAAACATATATTTTATTAGGCACTACGCTTGAGGGTTTACAGGTAAATAAACATGAAAAAATATATGATTTTAAATTCATTTTTTTATATTCTGTGAAATATCTCTGTATCAGTTAACACTCTATAGCACTATATAAATTGTTTACAGTTTACTTATACTCAATACTAATAACTGTACTGTGTGTAGTTAAGAAATAAGGGGCTGTTTTACATAAAACTAGAGAGTGCAAAGTTTGGTGCAACTCTGCATAGAAACCAATCAGCTTCCAGTTTTTTTTAATCAAAGCTTAAATTGAACAAACTAAAGTTAAAAGCTGATTGCCTACAATGCACAACTGCACCAAATTTTGCACTCTCCAGTTTTAGTAAATCAATTCTTAAGTGCTTACAATAACTCAGTCCCTGAACCTGGGACTAAACATGGTCCTAGGTAGGTTTATAGCTATGCCACCTCACTTCACCCCAAGTCAGCTTTCATATGCACGCCCTGTTCACAGACAGTGGATATAAAACGTATACACACCCCTGTTAAAATGTCAGGTTTCTGTGATGTAAAAATATGAGACAAAGATAAATTTCAAAACTTTCTCCACCTTTAATGTAACCTATAAACTGTACTCAATTGAACAACAAACTGAAACCTTTTGGGGGGGTGGGGGAGTTAAAATCTAAAAAAAGTGGTTGCATAAGTGTGCGCACCCTTTGATTTTATTACAGCACTCTGTATTTTTGGGTATGAGTCTATCAGCATTGCACATCTTGACTTGGCAAAATTTGCCCACTCTTCCTTGCAAAAACACTCCAAATCTATCAGATTGTGAGGTCATCTCCTGTGCACAGCCCTCTTCAGATAACCCCACAGATTTTCGATTGGATTCAGGTCTGGGCTCTGGCTGGGCCATTCTAAAACTTTAATCTTCTTCTGGTGAAGCCATTCCTTTTTTGATTTGGATGTATGGTTTGGGTTGTTGTCATGCTGAAAGATGAAGTTCCTCTTCATGTTCAGCTTTCTAGCAGAAGCCTAAAGGTTTTGTGCCAATATTGACTGGAATTTAGAACCTTGACTGAAGAAAAACAGCCCCAAAGCATGATGCTGCCACCGCCATGCTTCACTGTGGGTATGGTGTTCTTTTGGTAAAGTGCAGTGTTGTTTTTGCGCCAAACATATCTTTTGGAATTATGGCCAAAAAGCTCAACCTTGGTTTTGTAAGCCGTGTGCTCCCCAGGATACAGTGAAGTCACGAACGAGGAAAGCAACCCCAACACCAGCTTTTGCCACAACAGAATTTTACCTAGATGTGGCAAATAAGCACAACCACAAATGCTGGAAACATACAATAAATTTACATACACCCAGCCCAAAGGCTGAGACCCTTGTGCTGCACAGCATGGCGCCTTCTGATGATTGAAGGTAGAAAGTGAAGTAATTTACCTACTGGCGGGCACAAATAAGCTGCCACACCTTACCTGTTATTACCCTAACAGAGCAGGAATCAGTGTATGGGAGCACGGTATGGGCTAGCCTGCGGTGCAGCACAACAGCTTACAATCTTACTCAAATCTAACTGGTCCTGTAGCACGTGCCTGAGTATTCCTTCTGAGCAAAATGCCAGACTGGCTTGAGTTTGTATGATTTTATCATCTCTCCAATGTGAAATGTCACTTTAAGTTGTGGAGTCCTTCCAATAATCAGTAACAACACTTGTGGCCTGACACAAACAGAGACCCTAACTAACTAACTATAGGCCTGAACTCAGTCTCAAGGCGCCAACACTGAAATGAGGTGCGTGCACGATCTTACCGACCCGGGTCTGCTTTGCATCCGCAGGTGACTCTGAACAGAACAAATGTTTCTCCAACAAGCATGCGGTCTTGCCGTATATGTTGCTTAGTTGCTTAGTTCCTCTGCTCTCATCAGCCTTCCTGGCAGTAATCTCATCAGTTTCCTGGCAGCAATCTCATCAGCAATCTCTGGTTACTAAGGGGTGCTCTCACACCTGGATGTCATCAGATTCTCAACTCACACGGCCCTCCTCATTCACCGTTCTCCAGAACATGGCTGCTCTCTCTCCTCTGTGTGAAAACTCCACCTCTTCATGAATATAGAAATCTCTATGCAGGCTGTGTTAGAAAAACAGTGACATCTTGTGGCTAAACCACAGAATGTCAGACAAAACATTTAATTTACTCCACACAAGCAGTATTAAAACAATGAGAGCTGTTTCCCCATCTCACATGCCACCCCACTAGAGGTTGTCATCCTCGGCAACCCTCCCCATACAAACTCATTCTGGGCATAACGCTGAGGGGGCACACCAGCATTGGGCCTTGTTGACCTTCGTAGAGTGACAGGCTCAGAAACACTGGGGACATCGGGCACATTTAATGGGAGAGGGGCTGCTGACAGCTTAACACTTTCCCTCGGTGACAAACTTGCTATGGTTGGAGCCTCTGTGGGTACCAGGGCAGGGACAACCCACCATTCCTCCCCTTCTCTACTCTGAGCAGGAGGAGCCATCCCCCCATGCACACTGGTTCATCAAAATTACAATGCCTCAACATGTTACGGTGCAAGTTTCGTGAAGGCCCCCCTGTCCCTATTGGCTCTACCTCATAGACCGGGATGGCAGGGTCTACTCTCCTCTTCACCGTGTATGGGACTGCCTCCCACCGCCCATCCAAATTTCCAGATGGCCGCTTGGCTTTGACTATCACTCGATCACCCGGGGCATACCCCTCCTTCTGCACTGGTCTTGGATTGGGGTATACCACTTGTCTAAGGCGCTCCCCCACAACCTTGTGGATCACTCTCAGCCGGCGGCGGTGCTCTTGCGCCCATGCGGTAGTATTTCTTGGTGGTGGCTCCATCAGGTCGGGCATGTGGATATCTTCAATCTCCCATCTGGCTCTCCCAAACATGAGCATATGTGGGGAGTATCCGGTGGTACTGTGTACCCTGTTATTATAGGCCCGCATCGGTTCGGGTAGGTATTCAGGCCACCAAGCTTTTTGGCGGTCCTCCAGAGTCCGCAGCATCTGGAGCAAGGTGCGGTTGAACCGCTCGCACACCCAGTTTCCCTGGGGGTGATACGGGGTGGTGCGGGAACGTTCGATCCCATACAGTTGGTACAACTCATTCATTAGAGCATGAAAACATGCCCCCTGGTCCGAATGTATTCTCTGTGGACACCCGAACACCTGTATAAAGTGTTTGCAGACCGCTTCAGTGGCCAACTCTGCCGTCTGGTCTCTGGTGGGTACAGCCACCGCATACTTTGTGAAATAATCTGTCATGACTAGACAGTACGAGTGTCCCGAGGTAGAGTACCCAATCTGTACATAATCGATTATAAGGAGCTTTAGGGGTGCTGATGTCCGGATGGCCTGGACAGGAGCCCGCTGTTCAGTACTCTTACTCAGCCCGCAGGGCCGACACTTAAGACATGCCTCGGCCACCATGTCTGCCAAATCTGGACAGTACACGAGCCATTGAAGCCACTTGAACGTTTTATCGCTCCCAAAATGGGCACCCCTCTCATGGGCCTCCCGGGCAGCCTCCGGTCCCAATGACATGGGGATGACAATCTGTCACCGGTACTGCAACTCTGACTGCAAGTATATGCTCTGACACAGGAGGCCCTGGGTAACAGTTAGCTTATCCCACTGCCTCAACAACTTTTGGCCCTCGGGAGTCAGACGAGCCCGCTCTTCTGACCGAGGTCAGATCTTGGTCCGGACCCATTCTTTCACTTTCCACAGGTCCGGGCAGCTATCCTGGACCCTCTCCCAATCAGCCAATGTATTTCCCAGCACCATTGGCATCCTGGACGCCACCCCACTTGAATGTGCCACATCCTGGAACATGGGTAATCGACCAAGTTCAGGAGTATCAGTGTCCTCTAGCTCCTCATCGGCACTCTGAGCCGACAACTCTACAGGGACTCGGGAGAGTGCGTCAGCGTTGCCGTTCTCCCTACCTGACCGGAACTTGATGCGGTATTGGTACTTAGAAAGGCAAGCCAACCACCTCTGCTCAAGCGCACTGAGTTTGGCATTTTCCAGATGTGCTAACGGGTTGTTGTCCGTCATCACGGTCACCTCTGCACCGGTCAGGTACTCCGTGAATTTTTCGGTCATGGTCCACACCAGTGCCAGTAGTTCCAATTTAAAGGAGCTGTAGTTGTCAGGGTTGCGCTCTGACTCCCTCAGAGCCCGGCTGCCATAGGCAATGACTCTCTCAAGTCCATCCTGGACTTGGGATAACACAGCCCCCAGACCATGAAGACGTAGGCAGTGTACAGCAGGAATGGGTTGTCGAACCGTGCATAAGCCAGAATCGGGGCACTGATCAGCGCCCCCTTCACTGCTTCAAAGGCCCCTTGTTGTCGGGGTCCCCACTCGATGGGACGATTCTTCGGGCCCCCTGCAGTGCCCCTTAATAACTCATTTAATGGGCCCACCAAATGAGCAAACTTGGGTATAAACCTCCTGTAGTAGCCGGCCAGTCCAATGAACGCCCGCACCTCTTGTAATGTACTCGGCTGTGGCCACTTCTGGATGGCCTCCACCTTGTCGGGGGTTGGCTTTACCCCCTCCTGGGTGACCAAATGTCCCAAATACTCTATCTGTGTCACGGTCTGGGTCAGGTTCAGAGATCAGTTGCTACAGCAGTTGTAAGGCTTACCTGAAACCAGCAGGATTGGTACACCGGCGGCCCACCCTGGGAATTACGCAGGCTCACCTGAGGTGCTGGGTCTAAGCATCCACCGGTCTTCCCCAGAGCTCCTAATGGTGGAGATGGATTTGGCTGCGTGTGAATTCCAGGTCGCAGATCTCAGGATCACCCCACCAGGGAATGAGTAGGCTGGAAACCAAAAGCGGATCAAACAGTTCAGGGATCAAACAGAAGCGGAGTCAGTCACAAGCCAATGGTCGGTCACCAATGGTAGTAGATAGGATGAGGCAAAATCGTAGTCAGTAGCAAGCCAAAGGTCGGTAATGTAGATGAAGACGGCAGCAGGAACAGTAAGCGGGATATTGGCTGGTAAGGCACAATAATCTGGCAACCAGGAAGTGCAGAGACATGGCTTTTAAAGGAAAGTTCATGGGAGGAGCAAGGAGTTCAAGGTTCAAGACAAAACAGGGCAAAGTTAGGATCATCCAAAGAATTGTCAAGGGAGCTGTCCAGCATTCCAGGTGGCTCAGTGAGAAGAAACACTGTCTTTCACCACAGAAGGCCCAGGTTCGATTCCAGGCTCTCACAATCTGCTGTCGAAACAGTTGGCACTTCTTGGGCTTGATTTTGAGCCCATGGTCTCGCAGCCATCCTAAGACCTGTCGCAGTTTCTGGAGGTGATCCTCAAAAGAGGCCCCAAACACTACTATGTCGTCCAGGTATATCAATACCAACTCAAAGTTGAGATCTCCCAGACAGTGCTCCATCAACCGCTGGAATGTTCCCAGGGCATTGGACAGGCCGAATGGCATTCGGTTGAACTCATAGAGACCCATAGGTAGGATGAAGGCCATCTTCGCTTTGTCCTTCTTGGCCACCGGTACCTGCCAATACCCACTGGCCAGGTCAAGAGTCGAGAAGCACTTCCGATGACTTAGGGCGGACAATGACTCCTCAATCCGCGGAAGGGGGTAGGCATCCCGGACAGTCTGGGCATTCAGCTTCCGATAATCCACGCAGAAACGGAGACTCCCCTCTTTCTTCCGCACCAAGACTACTGGTGCAGCCCAAGGACTTTGACTCTCTTGGATCACCTGGTTTTCCAACATGCTGGCCACCATATCCTTCACCTCCTGATACATTTTAGGCGGGATTTGCCGGTAACGTTCCCTGATGGGTGCAGCACTGGGGATTTCATGTTCGATGGTGGAGGCACACCCGAAGTCCTCATCATGTCTCGAGAAGGCCTCCTAAAACTCCCAAAGGTTGTCTTCCAGCAACTTCTGTTGTCTTGGAGTCAGGATCTTGCAGTCCACCCCCATCCGGGTCATGATCACTCGACCGTTCCACTCTGCTGTCGGGGTCTCCCTTTGATGGACCTCTACAGCATAGGTCCAGGCTGATCTCCTATCTGCCCATAGAGTGAAGCTCCTCCATCGAGGATTATCCTCTTCGGACACATAAACTTTGGCCAGCAAGGTATTCCCAGGGACGGTTAACTCACAGTCTTCAACGTTGAGGCAGCATATGGGCACCCATCCATCCTTCACAATAGCGAGGGCCCGGGATACCAGTGGATGAGTCTGCATTTCTTCTTGGTAAGCGGGCTCGATCAGAACCTCCAGTCCATTCAGTCGTCGTCCAGCCCCAACCGGCAGTATCAATATTTGCTCATGTCGAGGCGGGATCTTCACAGGGGTCCTCCGCGGCACCCTCACGTGTCCAATGGGTCGACCGGACATGTCGCCCTTGTGCAGACTACAGCTCCTCACCATCTGCTGTAGAACCTTCTGGGTTGGCCAGTGTGTGGTGGCCCGTTGCCAATACCTCAGCCCTTCTTTGGCATAAAGTTGGTGGTCTAGGTCCCTCAGCACGTTCACACCTAGTGTCATGTCCATCCCTCTCCGGGATGAATGATCCACCAGCACGACCCCTTTCTTGCCGACGTCTTGCCCACACAGCCGGACCCGCATCCAGACTATTCCTCGGATGTCCATCTCTCTGTTATTGGCAGCCGTCAGCTTGATGACGCTCCCGTCTTCCGGCTCCATCATATGTCCAAAGTGTCTTTCTAAGAACTCCAGAGGCATAAGGGTGCACTCCGACCCTGTATCAACTAGGCAGCGTACCTTCTGACCTTCCAACTCGGCTTCCATAAAGGGGCTGCTGGCATACAGGTCGTGTTCCTCATGCTTAGGGCTTAGCTTCTGGTATACGGCTGCAAGACGCCCAGCTACTGCGGCGGTCAGAAGTTTAACGTCGGCTCGGACTTCATCTGCTCTGGGCATTCTCTGACCATGTGGCCGTACTGTCGACAAGCCCAACAGAGGGGTCCCCTTTTGATGTGCCCCTGCAGCTGAGTTATCCTGAGTGGAGTGGCACGCGGTGCTGAGGTCATTTCCGGAGACCGGGGAGATTCTGCCTTCATCTGGGACACTACCAGCCGAAGTTCTCTTAATTCTGTCCACAGGGCCTGGACCACATCCTTTAAGGATTCTGAGTCTTCAGATGCAGACTGACCTCTTGTAGCATGGGTACTACTCACTATTCTCGCCGCCACAGGTATGCACTCCTCCTCTCTCTCCACGGCAGCTAAGTAGATGCTGTAGAATGTCATTTTGGGCGCCGCCCGAGTCATCTCTTGCAATTTGTCCTGTAAGAACTTGTTGGAGAGCCCCACTATAAACTGGTCTCGTAGTAGCCGGTCCACCTCCCGGAAAGCTCCCATGGCCTCTGGATCTCGCCGCTGTATATCATTTAACGTCTCCTGTAGGGCATTGGAGTACTGCATCAGGGTCTCGCTCTCCTGCTGTGGTTGGTTGAAGAAGTGGCTCCGCAGCTGCACTACTTTAGCACGCCCCCCTTGGGCTCTCTCCAGCAGGGTGTCTAGGGTGTCTCTCTCAGTTTTGGGCCTTACCATTACTGTCCGCCTGACGTCACCCTCTAGAGCCCCCAATGCCACCTCTGCCCGCAACTCGGACGTCAGGTTACATATTCTAATCGCACTTCGCACTCTTTCAGTCCAGTCCTGCAACGTCATATTTTTACCATCAAATTTTGGCAGGTGACTCAACAGCGCCCCCACGGGAATGTACCCTACTGGTACGGGCAGGGCGGGGGCAAGCTGTATCAGCGGTGTTGGGGCAACTTGGCCTTGCACTGGCGCACCCTGAGCTGGGTCCTGGACCGGTGTCATTGGCACCGGGGGATCTCTTGCCGTATTCCTGTCCATAACGGTCGCTGTATCCTGCCGACTACACCAAGTTGTAAGCCGTGTACCGGGGTGGGCTCCCCAGGATACAGTGAAGTCACGAACGAGGAAAGCAACCCCAACACCAGCTTTTGCCACAACAGAATTTTACTTAGATGTGGCAAATAAGCACAACCACAAATACTGGAAACATACAATAAATTTACATACACCCAGCCCAAAGGCTGAGACCCTTGTGCTGCACAGCACGGCGCCTTCTGATGAATGAAGGTAGAAAGTGAAGTAATTTACCTACTGGCGGGCACAAATAAGCTGCCACACCTTACCTGTTATTACCCTAAAAGAGCAGAAATTAGTGTATGGGTGTACGGTATGGGCTAGCCCGCGGTGCAGCACAACAGCTTACAATCGTACACAAATCTACAGTATTCCCCCTCCCCTAACTGGTCCTGTAGCACGTGCCTGAGTATTCCTTCTGAGCAAAACGCCAGTCTGGCTTGAGTTTGTAGGATTTTATCATCTCTCCAATGTGAAATGTCACTTTAAGTTGTGGAGTCCTTCCAATAATCAGTAACAACACTTGTGGCCTGACACAAACAGAGACCCTAACTAACTATAGGCCTGGCCTCAGTCTCAAGGCACCAACACTGAAATGAGGTGCGTCCACGATCTTACCGACCTGGGTCTGCTTTGCATCCGCTGGTGACTCTGAACAGAACAAATGTCTCTCCAACAAGTATGCGGTCTTGCCGTATATGTTGCTTAGTTCCTCTGCTCTCATCAGCCTTCCTGGCAGTAATCTCATCAGCTTCCTGGCAGCAATCTCATCAGCACTCCTGGCAGCAATCTCTGGTTACGAGGGGTGCTCTCACACCTGGATGTCATCAGATTCTCAGCTCACACGGCCCTCCTCATTCACCATTCTCCAGAACATGGCTGCTCTCTCTCCTCTGTGTGAAAACTCCACCTCTTCATGAATATAGAAATCTCTATGCAGTCTGAGGCTGTGTTAGAATAACAGTGACATCTTGTGGCTAAACCGCAGAATGTCAGTCAAAACATTTTATTTACTCCACACAAGCAGTATTCAAACAATGAGAGCTGTTTCCCCATCTCACAGTTTCATCAGATCATAACACATTTTCCTACATGCTTTTGGGAGACTTCAAATGTGCTTTTGCAAAATTTAGCCGGGCTTGGATGTTTTTATTTGTACCCCATAGCCCAGACATATTTAGAATATTGGAGATTGTTGTCAAATGTACCACACAGCCAGTACTTGCCAGATATTCCTTCTTTAATGTTGCTGTAGGTCTCTTGGCAGCCTCCCAGACCAGTTTTCTTCTCGTCTTTTCATCAATTTTGGGGGGACGTCCAGTTCTTGGTAATGTCACTGTTTCGCCATATTTTCTCCATTTGATGATGACTGTCTTCACTGTGTTCCATGGTATATCTAATGCCTTGGCAATTCTTTTGTACCCTTCTTCTGACTAATACCTTTTAACAATGAGATCCTTTGGAAGCTCTCTGTGGACAGTGGATTTTGCTATAGGAAATACTAAGAAAATATCAGGAAAGACCTACTAGAACAGCTGAACTTTATTTGGGGCTAATCAGAGGCACTTTAAATGATGGCAGGTGTGTACTGACTCCTATTTACATGATTTTGAATGTGATTGCTTAATTCTGAACACAGCTACATCCCAAGTTGTAAGAGGGTGTGCACACTTATGCAACGACATTATTTTAGTTCTTTATGTTCCCCCCCCCCCCCTAAAATATTTCAGTTTGTTTTTCAATTCAGTTGTACAATTTATAGGTCACATTAAAGGTTGAAAAACTTCTTAAATGATTTATCTTTGTCTCATTTTGTTACATCACAGAAACCTGACATTTTCTGTGCGTAGACTTTGTATATCCACTGTAATTGTGTATATAGCCGCCCTGCCAAAAATGTGAATCAAGATTACTAAACAGTTTGTCACATGTAAAAGTGCAAAAAATAAATAAATGAACAACACCAGAAAATACAACTGATGCCCAAGGTATCAATAAGTCACATTCAAATAACAGTTGCTTAAAAACAACAAAAGTTGGTGAACAGGTGCTGGTGCCATTGGCAACAGTTAAACACGTGACCACTTCCAGGTGACCCCACATGGATTTACACTCACCGCAATGGATCGGATCCATCCTGTGGGGATCGTCAGCTTGTTTTACAACTTAACTTTTTGTGGAGCGGGTCCAGTGTCACCCCGTGCAGTCTGTGTCAGCAGGTATGGACCGCACCCGCCTCGGGACTCCACTGTCCATGTGTTAGAATGGCCCAGTCAAAGTCCAGACCTAAATCCAATTGAGAGTCTGTGGCAAGAGTTGAAAATTGCTGTTCACAGACGCTCTCCATCCAATCTGACAGAGCTTGAGCTATTCTGCAAAGAAGAATGGGCAAAAATATCACTCTCTAAAAGCTGGTATAGACACATCCAAAAAGACTTGCAGCTGTAAATGCAGTGAAAGGTGGTTCTACCAAGTATTGACTCAGATATTTATTTGTTAACAATTTTGAAAACCATTTATCATTTTCCTTCCACTTCACAATTATGTGCCACTTTGTGCTGGTCTATCACATAAAATCAAAATAAAATACATTTACGTTTTTGGTTGTAACATGACAAAATGTGGAAAATTTCAAGGTGTATGAATACTTTTTCAAGGCACTGTAGATCTCACTGCACTTTTTTTTGGTTGGACCCACTGTCTATCTAGCAACTTGACCATTCACATGTACCAGAATGTGATTCTTTCCAAAGCCATATACTGCACTCAAAAAACAGTGTCAGGGACAAGGTTCATTGCACAAACTTATTGATACATTGGACATTAATCCTTTTCCAAACACAATTTTACTGAAAAAAAGTAATAACATGAACAATTTGCATTATGATCATGCAGTGTACATACAGATGCCCCCTGTTGGGGAATACATCAATAAAACATACAAAATCGCAACATGTAACAATAAATGAAACTGGGAGCAGTAGAAGACACTGACTAATGAAGCGCCACATTTTCTCATCACCCACTGTGGGTAGCATAACAGGGGAGTCAAAGTGTATTCCATCGGCATCTAGAGACAGTCACTGAAAGACACGTGTGGTAGCAGGATGGTAGCGTAAGTCCATCAAGCAGTGTCTACAGGTAGTTTGGATGCACATTACATGTCGCATCACTCAGTGAGTAGAATATTGTCAGTGAGTGAAACCTTCCCGACAATCGGGATTTAGCCTCTGTCCATGTACTACCTAAGGGGATGGTAAGGAGGGGGTGAGGAAAGAGAGGGAGAGGAAAGCAAGAAGAGAATAAGATGTAGGGAAGAGAGAGAAAAAAAAGGAGGGGGAAGGGGGAGGAGGGGGGGGGGGAAGGAATTAGTAGACAATTAAAATGTGCAACCACTCTGAGTAAAGTTACCTTTTGTGTTATTTGGAAAATTCAAATCCTCTAAACAGTTAGTGTTGGTGGACATAAGGCAGGCTCAGCAATACATATCCCAGTGCCACAGGAACATAGGGCAAGCACATCAGTCACAGTCAGATAGAGTGTGTGCAGTAGGTGTATTCCATGTCTTACCTACATACATAGTGGGTATACAGGCATAGTCTCACACAGAAGGAAGGGTAGATTCTGTCATCAGTGGGTGAAAGGTGTCTGTAGTTTTGAAATGACTCCAACACACCCACGTTTTTCTAAATCTATTGGGAGAGTCCTTTGTTACGTTAATGAGTTCCTGCATTTCCCACACTTTATTTATTCGAGTAAGCCATGAATAGAAGGGACATGTGTAGAACCCCAGTGGATGGGTATGCATTGCTTTGTTGCACTTACCATATGCATTGCAAGTGATTCGGACATGAGCGTATTGGACATGCCAGGAGGGAAATCTGGGTTCATTCGGATAGGTGGAAGCGGACCAGGTGTTGAAGATAAGCCTGATTTTGCACAGACTAAACAGAAGCAGGACAGTGTAGGTCCAATGAGTGGATGTTCTCTGAACGCAGTTGGAGTCTGTGGCCTCACCAACCATGGAGACTTGGCTAGGGGGGTTGTAGAGAAGGCGGCTTCCAGGCTTACCCAAGCCTTCCTTGCGTAATTGGAGGTCCAGTCAACTATTCTCGCCAGGTGGCAAACACAATAGTATTGGCGAATGTCAGGGAGTTCGATTCCTCCCTTACATTTTTACATTGTAAGTTGTTCATAGCTGAGCCAGGGACGCTTATGGCACCATAAGAATGTGGTGCATAATTTCTTGTATGAGCTAAAGAATGAGTTAGGGAGACTGATCGGGACTGCTTGTAGAATGTACAATAACCGAGAAAGCACATTCATTTTGAGAAATGCTGCTCTGCCGGACCAAGAGAATATCGGTTTGTCTCACTTCTGAAGGTCATTCGTTATGTTTCTTAGAAAGGGTAAAAAGCTTCTTAGGTATAATTCTGAAAAGCGAGATGGTAATTGAATCCCTAAGTAGGTAATGGCCTCTGGTTGCCACGTGAAAGGGAAGTTGTCTTATGATTGCCTGACCAACTCCAAGGGTAATGTGACGTCAAGCACGTGTGATTTCTTGAAGTTAATTTTAAAGTTAGAGATGTACTGGAAGGTGTTAAACTCTGGGAGTAGATTGGGGAGGGTGATGTGTGGGTCCGAGAGAAAGAGTAGTATATCCTCGGCAAAAGCCACTAATCTGTGTTGTTTGCCCTATACCATAATGCCTCTAATGTTATCATTCATTCGAATACCTCGTAGGAAGGGCTCCAGCGTGATTATGAATTGAAGGGGGGATAGTGGGCAGTCTGGTCCCATTGTGGATGGGGAAGGCATTTGACAGGAGGCTGTTGATCCTGACCCTGGCTGCAGGTGTGGCATATAGAGACATGATCAAGTTCAGTAAGCGCGAGGGCAGGCCAAGTTTCTTTAAGACCGCTCGCATGTAGTCCCAGGCTAGACTGTCAAATGCCTTCTCCGCATCAAACGAAAGGAAGAAGCCTTGTCGCTTCAAATGCATCAACCAGTGATGTATATTGATTGCCAGTACAGTATTATCTCTCACCTCTCTTCCTGGCAAGAACCCAACCTAATCATTTATGTTAAGTTGGGAAATTGGGTGATAGTTGGTCACCAACGTAGCGTCTTTGTCACCTTTCGGTATAACTGGTATATGAGCTTGGACTGGCCTGGGGTATTGAGTGAATTAAACGCATTCAAGAACGGCTGAGCAAGAATCTCTAGGAAGGTTTTATAGTAAGCTGCCGTAAACCCATAAAAGCCCAGACTTTTGACAGGTTTCATTTAGTCCTATTTTCGGTGTCATTCATTTATTTTTAGCACTTTTACATGTGGCACGGTCTATATACACATTTATAAGGCTCACTAACGTGGAAGTCAGACACTTTTTGAAGACTGCAGCAGCCATAATCACATTCATCTGTGTTCCCTTTTTTATTATTGTTTTTTTTGGTTGCCTGTGGCGCAGAGTTTTCATTGTTATCTGTTCACATAATGCAGCAATACAAAAAAATAACACAAACCTTTTCACCTCAAAGAAACCTATATTACTTCTTTATTCTCTAATGAATTACAAAATAAGTAAGCTTCTGGTTCCTTACTTATATCCTAATACAGTGGTTCCCAACCGTTTTTTCATTTGTGTAACCCTCAGCAGCCTATTTCCAAAAATTGCACCATACTGACACCTCCAGAAACACAAGAGACAGATATACAATCAGTAAAAAAGATAAACAGTGCTCCAGATCAGTCCACCTGTATCTGCCACATAAAACACATGCAAAATAAGTCAATGATTGCACTCCCGGTAGTCATGTGACTATAACAAATAAAGCTTGGCTGGAGGAGCACAGAGATGACCTTATCAGAGAACTGCTGCTCAATCTGTATTGCTTTGGTCCTTTATAGAGCTTGGAAATAGAAAACTAGCTGAACACAGCTGAAGTACAGGTTTCTTTTGGCAGGTATCACACACGAAATTATTTCACCTGTTTACAGGGCCACCTTTATGGCAGTAAGGGCAGTTTTTCTGTAAAAGGTCCGGACATAAATCTGTCAGAATTGCACTGACTCTCCAGAATTTAGATCACCTGTCATTCCGGCACAAAAAGGTTATAGGTGTCCTTTTATGACACAGAGAATAGCTGCGATTCAACGGATCTCAGCTATTCTCTGGTCATTCACAGTTTATGACACTCAGGAGATCATGTCAGCCCTTCTCTGGAGATCTGTGTTCTCCCTTCAGATTCTCCAGCCCAGAGCTGGAGAATCAGAGGGACCGAAAACTAAGCAGAGATAATTTACCTCTGCTTAGTAAACTGATCTTTTACTGTAATCTCGTGAGATTATAGTAAAATGAGCTGTTTTTCAGAGTTTGTAGACCGTTTTCCAGCATTTGGAGACCGTTCTCCCTTCGTTTGGAGAACTGCTTCATAAACTGTGTTCTCCGAGAATGCCGGAGAACTGAGCAGCGATCTATTACCGCTGGTTCACAAACGGACACCATAGTCTGTAGATAAGCAAGGATGGATCCCCTGCAATGGCAATTTTCAGGCTGCACATTTATTTCTATTTCTGTTAGTAATCTGATCTTGTGTTCATCAGAAAGACAGTCTAATAACTCTTTACTCCAACAAGAAATGTTCACTTTTTATTGTCAGGAAGGATTTTTTTTACCTCTTTGCTGCTACAATGAAGATCATAGTAACAGCAAAGTTTTTTTTTATTTCTGAGTTTCTTTGTGTTAGATATTTGCATGTTGGAGTTTTCCAGTATTTACAACTCATAAAACACTGTAAATGAAAATAGTTTCAACATTTAAGGATCAGGATTTGCCATCAGTACAGTGAAAGATGCTTTTTTACTGTTTGTGTAGAACTACCCCCTTAGGAGCTGCTGAAGATTCAGTTCCCTCTATAGTCCTGCACAGCCAGTCAACACACATTTCCTTACAGCCTTTTGTGATTTTATTAAGGGGTTGATAACTTGGATGGAGATGAAGGATGCATGGGATGACCTAGGAACTGTTAAACTGAGGACAACTTCCTGGAACTATGTACAAATACTCAGAAGGGTTTCTCTTTGTTGGAGAGCTATGCAGACTCTCCTGACGTACCACCTCAGACCTCAAATTAAATCTCCTCTTCACCCAGCAGCCTGATGAAATCTCTGGGCTTGGGGACTCAGAATCTTCTACATTGAGATCAGCAATCCCACATGTAAACTAGCCAGGTTTCCCACCAGCATGCCCTCTCGCATTATCTGGCCCAGGGGGTGTGGGATTATTCACTCAGTCCTGTCCTGCAAGCTTATGGGTTGGTGGCTGCCTTCAGGCCTTACTCTGGGCTGGCTCCTTCCCTGCTTCCCACGTTGTCCTCTCTTAGGGGACATTTGAAGTTGGGAGATCCTCTCTTCCAGCTCCTCTGCCTGTAGGTAGACATTTCTCCAGGACCCCCTCCCAGACTCCATATTCCATCCTGCTCACTCCATCTTCCACCCAAACTCTCCTGCTGCTGAGCAGGCTCAGTCACTCTTAAGGGCTGTCCTGATCCCATGTCAAGCCTCCTGCCTGGGAATTAACCAAGATCCCTCAAGAGTACTGATCAGCTCCTCCCTACACCCACCCACTGAGTTCCAGAAACTGCTCCAAGTCTCTAGATCAAATGGAGGTATCAGGGAACTGATATGCAGAGCCTATCAGCCCTGACCCAATTATAACCCCTCTGACTATCTCCCTAGCTGTTACTCAGCCTTCTAATTAAAAAATAATTATCTAGCCCCCCCTGGCTAACTAGGAGGGCACTACATTTGGCTCACCACAAAGTCACTTCAAAGCAGAACCGCACCCATAACAACCTGATAAAATATAATGTTCTTTAGCAAGTTGTATACATTCTACATTAATAATTATGCTACCAAAATTAGTGTGTGCTGTAAATTGCATGCATTGTTCTTGTTTCTTCTTGCCAAAGACTGGCATTTTGTTGACTTTTAGAGCAGCAATAAATTCAGCAGATCAGCCTCTACAAATTCTTCACTGTGCCTAAAAATAGAGAGAAACTGAGCATGTGCAGAGCAGGGAAACACAATGTATTATTGGATTTTAAACAGTATAGGTAGTTATTTTTAATGTTTCACACAGCTATACCTACAAGAGGGGCCAGCCTCCAGTGATCTAACAGGACTTAATTTCCTGACTAAAGTTCCACTTTAATGAAGCAAGGCACAGAATATCAGATATTGAGGAATCCCATCAACAATCCTAAACAAACTCTTGAGAATAAGCAAAATGCATTCAATTCTCCTCTGCAAAAATTGATACTTTAGAAAATGATAGCATTTAACCCCTTGACGCCGATCGCACGCAAATATGTGGCCTCTCGGCATCTGGGCCTTGATGCCGAGCAGCCACATATTTGCGTGCAATTAAAAAATAGATATGTGCTGAGAGCGCGCACCCTGCGTGCTCCCAGCACATATGTCCACTACTCCCAGAAAGGTCCCAATCTCCCCTTTTGATCAGGACCTTTTCCGATCATGTGACCGCCGTGACATCACATGACCATAAAACCCCGCCCCGCCTCCCGGCTTCTGAAACTCTTAAAGGACTGGGAGGCGCCGGTGCCAAGAGGTTAACATTGGTTAAACAAAAAGTTTTGCTGCGCTCACTCTGACTCCTTACCACAAAAAGTGAAAGCTTTTAACTATTCAAATTGTATTTCAGTTCAAATAGTGCACAGGCCAGAAAGGACGTTAATAAATCCAAACCAGCTCTGCTTTATTTTTAAATTCTCATTTTCCTAAAGTCCAAATTTTGGGTGCTTTTAGGAACTACACATGGAGCTACAGTATAACGTATTTTCTTTGCCTAGTGTAATTTCCTGGTCTTCTCTTAATCCGAGCGTAGACACAGTTGTGTACAGCCTACCATACAGCAAGCCATAGAACTGAAAGGCTGTGCACATCCATGCGCTTGTAAACGCTGATGCTTCTTTGCATAGATGTTTACCTGAGCAAGCACGTCTGACATGTTTTATGCAAGTGTACAATCAAAACACACACATTTCTGCGTTAAAAATAGCTGTTTGTATAAGTGGGTACTGCAGCGACCGTCGCCTGGAACCGAACAGAATGTAACCACATGCCTGATGAAGGGGTCCTGTGAAGGGGTTCTGCGAGACTCCGAAACAATGCTTTGCTGTTACTATGTGATCGTTCATTAAAACCTTTGGACCCATATTGGTGCTGGTGACATTCTCCCTGGCATATTTTATGAACACAAAACTTCTGGAAAATATTTTGGATGAGCATGTAAGTAACGGAAGCAATGTATGAGAGATTTTATGGCACAGAACTCTTTGGGGCATAGGAAAGCACCGGGATATTATGCTAGGCATAGAAAATGCATGGAAATTACCCATGTGCATGGACCTTAGTTTTCATGTTCTCTTACTTTTTTGAGACTTTTTAGTCTCTGGCAAAGCTCTGAGGTTTTCCTTAAGGATTCGTATACAGCATAACCACCACTTTTGTCTCCTTCTCATACCAAGCTTCTTAGACGACCAGGATAAGTCTATGGTTTATCTCAGATAAAGTTCAGTAACTTCATTGGCAAAAACCTCTACCTCTAAGCCACAGTGGGGGAAAAGTTATCTGCCAGACAGGGGCGGACTGACCATTTGGAAACTCGGGCGCTGCCCGAGGGCCCGGGGTCAGTAGGGGGCCCCATGAGATGCCCCTGGTACCTTTTTCATAGGCTTTTTTGAGTTTGGGAAAGGACACAGGGGCCCCATGATCCCTTATTGCCCGGGGGCCCCATGAGTTATCAGTCCGCCCCTGCTGCCAGGCCAGGCGTAAAAGCAAGTAATTAGGCTCACACCTGGAAGTGGGAGTGTAAAGAACACATCTGTTTAAAGGACCTGATCTCTTGGACAGAAAAGAAGCTTAGTTCTCTTAGCGCAACATTTGTCCATCTGTGGTTGCATTTACAATTACATTTTAGATCAAAAAAGGAGTTTATTCTGTATTGCAAGTTTTATTAAGGAGAATTACCATTTCCCTACAGTTCTGGGTAAAGCTTGTTGTGTATCTAAAACAAAAATATAATAATTTATATTGCAGCTTGCCAGTCTTTAGATGTGGTGGTTGCATTTATTTCCTTTTCTTTTCATCTAGAAATTCTGTAAAAAAACACAAACTTTTGGTCCATTTTTGGCTATGTTCATTTCTTCACTGTATCTTTGGAAGGAGCCATGATTGTCACATAAGCTGGACTTCAAACATGTCTACCTTTGTTAATTCCCATTACATGGTGGATTCATTGGACTAAATTTAAGGATGTTTGTGCTTTCTGTTCAGCTCAAAAGACGTACCAAGGACACTGAATTCCTGGCAAGGTCAACAGGTATGTTCTATAATTGTCAACAACAG
The DNA here is from genome assembly GCF_062004578.1 of Staurois parvus. Lineage (NCBI taxonomy): Eukaryota > Metazoa > Chordata > Amphibia > Anura > Ranidae > Staurois > Staurois parvus. The sequence goes on from NW_028317886.1 coordinate 8,072,364, forward strand.
CAAACCACAAGTGGCATTTCATCCAGTTCTATTTCTGAAAGTGCAGTCCAAGGCTAGGGATTGAGTGACAGCACACTGCACTAAAAAAAAAGTACTGCATGTAGTAATTTTTAAGCTCCCTTCACTGCAATGCAGTGGTGTGAAATGGCTTGATAGGGAAAAGGGCTTTTTGCCTTGCCTCGCCAGCCCCAGAACACCTTGTTTGTGCACACTCTTAGATACGCACTAAGCAGATGTTATATTACATATTTGCAAAAGAAAGGCTTATTACCAAAGACTAAAATTAACACCAGACAAGAAGTGTAATGCTGTAAGTCAAATCATAGATCTTCTTTGTGTACTACAGAATGGCCTTATGACGAAGTTTACGGTATAGATGAGATATAATAACTATATCCAATGAAATTATAGAATTAAATTTAGCCTCTCCCCAAATCTATTTTAGTATCATTTCACAACCTGAAAAACATCTATTACCCACTTAATGTAATAGAAACAGATTTTAATTTTATGATTTTTTTGTGGTAATTCGTAAAAGTAATTTATACTGTTGTTGAAGGGAGATTGTAACCACGTTGGATATAGTTTTTTATTTTTTACTGTATGTCCAGAAAGCCAGTGTAGGTGGAATGAAATTTAAATTAGCGGTGGGGAATTAATTTGTGGGTGTGACTTAGTTAGAAACATATGGCAGCGTGCGTTGCCCGTCGAGCCCAACATCCCAAAAAAAACAAATAAACAAACACAAAGACTTATCTTAAAAAACCGTTAATAATGTAAATATAAAAAACTGGTCCACACTCAGTGATTGGTTGCTAGAGGTTACAGCACATCATTACCTCTCACTGATTTGTTGCTAGCGGTTACTGCATTTAGTACAGGGTAGGGTCAGAGATTGCAGGTGTAGTACAGGGGATGGTCAGAAACTGCAAACGTAGTACGGGAGATGGTGAGACACAGTAGATATACTACAGGAGTTGGTTAGAGTCCACAGGCGTAGTACAGGAGATGGTCAGAGACTGCAGGAGTAGTACAGGAGAGGGTCATAGACTGCAGGTGTAGTACAGGAGAGGGTCATAGACTGCAGGCGTAGTCAGGGAGTTGGTCACAGACTGCAGGCATAATACAGGAGTTGTTCAGAGACTGCAGGTATAGTACAAGAGACGGTCATAGACTACAGGCATAGTACAGGAGTTGGATTCAGTACCCCCCCCCCCCACACACACACACACACATACTCAACTCTGTACCCCCTACACACACACACACACACACACACAAACAATTCTGTACCCCCCCCCCACACACACACACAAATAATTATTTACCCCCCCCACACACACACACAATTTACCTCTGCTACACTATTGAGTGGCATCTGGTCGGCCTACAGCCGCTCTGACAGTCGGTGTATCCAGTGTGTCCAAGCTGCCCACTGCCTCCTCACATGCTTCCGGAAGCGATCTGCTGAAGGTGGGCTGGCATGATCACCCTTGGCTGGCCACGCCCCCTCACTAATACTGATCAATCATGTAAACAGGAAAGCACCACCTGACGTCCTGAAGGTGGAGTAGGGGAGGGATCAGTGTGTCTATGATGTGTTACCTGGCGCTGCTGTAGCAACTCTCAGCTGTTCGTGACAGATCAAAATATTCGGAATTCTACTTGGGTCGAGCTCTGAGCGGGACATTGGTCGGATATTCGGGACTGTCCCAGGCATTTTTTGACTGTTGGCGAGTATGGCAGTGAAAGTACCTGAATTTGACTCAGTATCAGCCTCTCGCAGTCCTTGTACAGCAGAACTCAGACTGTGGGAGAAAGAAGCAGCACAAGGAGCGAATCAGTTGTGTTGCAGTGAAAGGGACATGCTCATCCGAGGACCAGATAATAAGAAATACAAATATATTGGCAGTTAAAACAGAGCCAATATACTGTTTGCACATGCTCAAAAAAATTAAAGCAACACTTTGAAAACACATCAGAGCTCAATGGGGTAAAATCTCATGCTGGATATCTATACTGATATGGACTGGGTAATAAGTTAGGAATGTAAAGATGCCCCATCGTTTGATGGAAATGAAAATTATCAACCTACAGAGGACTGAATTCAAAGACAACCCAAAAATCAAAGTGAAAAAATGATGCAGCAGGCTAAAACATTTTGCTGAAATTTCATTGCAGCAACTCAAAGTGGTACTCAGTAGTTTGTATGGCCCCCATGTGCTTGTATGCATGCCTGACAACATCGGGGCATACTCCTAATGAGATGAAGGATGGCGTCCTAGGGTATTTCCTCCCAGATCTGGACCAGGGCATCACTGAGCTCCTGGACAGTCTGAGGTGCAATCTGGCGGCATTGGATAGACTGAAACATGATATCCCAGAGGTGTTCTATTGGATTTTTGTTAGGCGAGCGTGGGGGCCATTCAATGGTATCAATTCCTTCATCCTCCAACTACTGCCTGCATACTCTCACCACATGAGACCGGGCATTGTCATACACCAGGAGGAACCCAGGACCCACTGCACCAGTGTAAGGTCTGACAATGGATCCAAGGATTTCATCCAGATGCCTAATGGCAGTCATGGTGCCATTGTCTAGCCTGTAGATGTCTGTGCGTCTCTCCAAGGATATGCCTCCCCAGACCATCACTGACCCACCACCAAAACAGTCATGCTGAATGATGTTACAGGCAGCATAACATTCTCCATGGCTTCTCCAGACCCTTTCACGTCTGTCACATGTGCTCAGGGTGAACCTGCTGAGAAAATCACATGGTGCCAGTGGCAGACCTGCCAATTCTGGTGTTCAATGGCAAATGTCAATCGAGCTCTATGGTGCCATGCAGTGAGCACAGGGCCCACTAGAGGATATTGGACCCTCAGGCCACCCTCATGAAGTCTGTTTCTGATTGTTTGGTCAGAGATATTCACACCAGTGGCCTGCTGGAGGTCATTTTGTAGGGCTCTGGCAGTGCTTATCCTGTTCCTCCTTGCACAAAGGAGCAGATACCGGTCCTGCTGATGGGTTAAGGACCTTCTACAGCCCTGTCCAGCTCTCCTAGAGTAACTGTCTGTCTCCTGGAATCTCCTCCATGCTCTTGAGATTGTGTTGGGAGACACAGCAAACCTTCTGGCAATGGTACGTATTGATGTGCCATCCTGGAGGAGGTAGACTGTCTTTGCAACCTCTGTAGGGTCCAGGTATCGCCTCATGCTACCAGTAGTGACACTGACCCTAACCAATGCAAAACTAGTGAAAAACAGTCAGAAAAGATGAGTAAAGAAAAAAATGTCAGTGGACTCCACCGGTAAAACCATTCCTGTTTTGGGGGTCATAACATTGTTGCCCATCTAGTGCACCTGTTGTTAATTTCATTATCACCACAGCAGCTGAAACTGATTAACAACCCCCTCTGCTACTTAACTGACCAGATCAATATCCCAGGAGTTTAATTGACTTGATGCTATACTCTGATTAAAAAGTGTTTCTTTAATTTTTTCAAGCAGTGTATTTCATCTGTCTATTTAGTTTTATTTGCCTTTAACAAAGAAAAGTTCAGCTTTAATGAAAAAAAAACATACTAGTAAATTTATCAATGCTTGACTGGGCAACTCGCCCAATACAATGATATAATAATATTAATATAATAATTAATTTATATTTGTTCAACTGAAATTGAGTAGTTGTTCTTGAACTTTAGCTAGGTCTCAAGTAGGCGTACAATCATACGGCTTCAATGGAGGACCTGTGTGTTAAACATTCTAGCTCAGCAATGGGCAAACTACGGCCCGGCGGACCTTTTAATCCAACCCGCGGAGCTAGGCTCCTCTCACAGTCCGCCCTGACGACCGGTGTAGCATGAAAATCTGTCTCCTATGAGGATCTGTCCCCCTCGACGTATCTGCGCATGTGCCGGAGATCGCCGATCGGCTGCTAATGCCTGAAACTGGCACATGCGCAGATACGTCGAGGGGGACAAATCCTCATAGGAGATAGATTTTCATGCTACACCAGAACGGCGCGGGAACACGGCGAGAGGAACGCGTGGAGCAAAGGTAAGTGAATTGACACAGGGGGGACTTGGGGACTTAATATGGGGGATGAATTAATATGGGAGATGAATTACTATATGGGGGATGAATTACTATATGGGGGATGAATTACTATAGGGGGGATGAATTACTATAGGGGGGATGAATTACTATATGGGGGGATGAAATACTATAGGGGGGATGAATTACTATAGGGGGGATGAATTACTATATGGGGGATGAATTACTATGGGGGATGAATTACTATGGGGGATGAATTACTATATGGGGGATGAATTACTATGGGGGATGAATTACTATATGGGGGATTAATTACTATGCTTACTATGGGGGAATATTACTATACTTACTATGGATGACACATACACATCATTCATCTACTCTTGGTCCGGCCCCCGGGTCCAATATATGAACTCATTGCGGCCCTCAAGTCAAAAAGTTTGCCCACCCCTGTTCTAGCTGATAGTAAACGTACAGTTTCTATTTGCAGCAGTGTACATGTCATTTTAGTTTACGATGGGCTTTTTACAAATTTTATGCACGTTTTCAAACAGGGTAATTGGCTTATATTTTAGAGAAAACATGGATGAAGCTAATGAGTGAACTCTTTTCATCTTCTGGCATCCAGCTTTGAAAAATCTTGATACTTCTAGAAAACATTTTGTATTCTTTAATTTAAACTGCTGCTGGTGAGCTTACATACTGCATAAACACAATTGAGCTTAATGAATGCTAAAAAAAGCTCAGTGCCTCTCGCGAGCTTGTCTGCAGTATGTCATTTGTTCAGAACCAATTATTTGGTAATAGCTTTAGCTGGGAGTATGTGATAACTTCATGCAAAACAAGGTAGATTTCATTGAGTGATTTTACGTAATCATATTAAATAGATATTTCCATAATAATACCCAATAAAAAGAAATTGTATGAAAATGAGTAAGAAGATTGTTTTAATCCCAATAATTTTACAACCAACTACTCTATACAGTAAAACAAAAGTTTCAGTTATGTACAATAAGTGGATTTCGTAGTGTTCTGCATGCTATAATTATGGGATTAGAATTTCTGCTTGCTCTAAGTATTTTTATAATAGCATTTGTTGCCTGATTAATGTAACATTCTTATATCTCAATTAAGATTTCTTATCTGTGTTTTCCTAAACTCATTTTAAAAAGAAACTATAAAAATGTATTCAGGATTTTTTTTAATTTAGCAACACTGAATTAAATCAGAAATAATATATAAAATGTGTGTTGCATTAACACAGCTTACTCAAGTACCAAAGCTCACCAAAAAGGTGCATGTACAATTTTTAGTAGCACAGTGCATTGTGGTGCGCTGCAACACAGGTCCTTTGGGATAGGTGCATTGAGGTGCCATTCAGCACTGCGGTGCACCAACCTGCATTATGTGTGTTGCTGTGTTTTGTGGTACCACACGCAACATACGTTGCCACATGTTGTAGTAAGCATACACTGTAACATGCACCTGACTAGTGTTGAATTGATGTCCTCAAACTCTAGCAAATGACTGCTAGGCCATACTCCCGAAAACTCAGCTCTCCACCTCTTATTTATGCAAAAAAAAGGAGACTGAACCATAAGTGGAGTAAAATGGCCTTTGCAGCCTTTTTATTAACAATTCAACTTAAATTAACACAAAACATTCCTTAAAACAGAAACAGATAACCGATAAGCCTGTTAGTATTGGAAGACACAAAGACACATACCATTATTCCCTGTGGAACCTTAACCATAATATGCCTCCAGGCACAACACACTGGCTCAGAGACAAAACACGCAATCTGCTGTGCACTACCTCCATATTGCAGTTAAACCTGGAATGCACCCAAGGACACCATACCACCTACTGGTCACGACCATTCTATTAGCCTAAAATTTTGCCGCCTCCAAGGACCAACAATTGCCCAGCTGCCATGACATACATTGAAACCAGAAATTCATCAGAATCAGAACACAGGAAAGGTGTTTGGGAAGTTTCATCCTCCATCCGTCACTCTACACTATAAGCTCATGACCCTGCACCACTCCCTAAGATGCCCAAGACCCCACCCAGCCCCACGCCACCCCCAGTCAGGTAAGCCTGTATCTTCTAAACACTACCAGCCTGTCATTAACGCTTTTTTTTTTAACTTCCCTTTTCACCCTGTCATGTCTGCCCTTTACATTGTAAAGCGTTCCACAAACTGTTGCCGCTATATAAATCCTGTATAATAATAATACACTATCTTTTTTTTTCATTGCCTTATGTTACAACACAACTCTGTGAATCCAATATAGCAAATAAAAAAATATGACATCTACAATTGCTACACAAACAATATTGTAAAGTTAAATTCAAAGTTAAAGTCCTAAACAGAGAAGTGTTAATTGCCATAATTCATTCACATAAATCAAACATATCATGTCACTGTTCTTTGTTTTTTTTTGTAATCCTCAAAGTATTTATTCCTGCAGTACTGTTGTGTAGTCACATTATCTTTCCCCAATCTTTGACATCTGCAAGGAAAGATCTTTGGGAGGTACTTCTATTACTCTGTTGATGTATGCTCTCTACAGTGTGAGATAAGAGTTTAGTGTCCAGCAAGCATATAAACACACTAAAAAGGCACTTGAGATTAACAAGTAATCTCCAAGGAACAGGGACCACCTAACCCTCTTGTATTGAACTGTATTGTTGCTGTATTGTCTCCCTTTATATTGTAAAGCACTGAGCAAACAGTTGGCGCTATATAAATCCTGTATAATAATAATAATAATAATAATAATAAAAACAAGGGATCATAATGTCTATAACGTTCATAAGTCCATAGAAATTAGTACATGATAAATAGTGCACCAGTGGCTGCCATCCTCAGAGTCTGGCCATCTCTGTGTGGAAAGAATAAAAAGAGAAAAAGAAGGTGCCACCTAAGTGCAGTAGTAGATAAGTGCCACCAGGGGCGGACTGACCATTTGGAAACTCGGGCACTGCTGAGGGCCCGGGGTCAGTAGGGGGCCCCATGAGATGCCCCTGGTACCTTTTTCATAGGCTTTTTTGAGTTTGGGCAAGGACACAGGGGCCCCATGATCCCCTATTGCTCGGGGGCCCCATGAGGTGTCAATCCACCCCTGAGTGCCACCTAAGTGCAGTTTTAGATACGTGCCACCTTAGTGCAGTATTAGATAAGCCTGTTTCTTCTTTGTATATATAAACTTACATCGGTTTGTTACCCCCCCTACTGTTTTATACATAAATTAGTCAGCAATTTATCCGTAGGCCTGTAGAAGGAGCTAGAGGCTCAGAGCATTAAGCCTGTTGCTTTTCCGGTCCTCCTTCCCTTACACTGATGTCACATCCACCCATTCAATCCTCCCTGGTTGGCGTCAATGTCCTGGTCTCCACAAGATGTCCATTTCCATTCTACATCTCCGCAGCTGTTAGAATCCTGGCTGGCGGTAACTGCTGGATGGAGAGGAGCAGCCAATGCTGTATATTAACATGATGAGTGTTTTCCTACTTCACGTCTTGTGAGTGTTTTTAACCGTTTGTGAATAAACTAGCTTATCTAATACTGCACTTAGGTGGTGCCTCCCTTTTCTCTTTTTATTTCTACAGTGTGAGTCTGTGCCTGGCTAGTCCTGATTGGTGTTGTGCCACACACTCAGAAGAGCAATTAAAATTAAATTATAATTATCAAAAACTGATTTATAGCTCCCTATAGATCAGTGTTTTTCAACCTTTTTTGTGCAAAGGCACACTTTTTTCATGAAAAAAATCACGAGGCACACCACCATTAGAAAATGTTAAAAAAAATTACCTCTGTGCCTATATTGACTATATATAAAGTAATTCTCTTGAATAGGAATCAAACACAAAGAAATTATTTTATAATTACTTTATTATGAAATAAAGTATTTTATAATTGTTCATATTTCTGTTTACTTACTCAGTGCAAAACCTGGGCCTGTTTGGCTGAACACAAAGCTGATATTCTGGCAGGAATCGAAGAAAGACACACACGTAGCTCTTCGTCAACAGCTCTCAGTCTCTCTCTGTCTTTAGTTTTTATAGCAATCAGGCTTGAAAAGCTCATCTCACACAGATATGTAGTGGAAAATGGGAGTAATGTCAAAATAGCTTTGTTTGCCACAACGGGGAACTCCTTGGCAGTATCCAACCAAAAACTGTCCAAAGGTAGATCAGCAAATCTTAGCTTGAAACCACGATTTTGTCTCAGTTCAGTTAGTTCCTCCTGCTCCTGTAAAGTCATGTCCTTTCCACCAACTGATGCTGAGCTATAAGGGTCCCTAACCCAGTCAAGGCATTCAGTGGAGACTGAAGAGAAATAAAATGACAACTTCTCCTTGAGAGTTTTTAAATGTTTAACTATTATCTCATCCAGTGCAGCAGTGTGAACACCTTGCCATTGCTTGGTGAGTGTGAACATTTCAAGATTGCCACTTTCCACGTGTTGATGCCAGAGTTGCACCTTTGAACGGAATCCATTTATTTTATCTGTACTTGTAAGCAGATTTTCATTTCGGCCTTGCATTCGTGTGTTCAGCTCATTCAGATGATGAAAAATATCTGCCAGGTATGCCAGCCTTGCACACCACTCATCACTTGCAAGCAGCTTTGCGTAATCTGACCTCTCATTTGTCAGAAACACTTTAAGTTCCTCCCACAGCTCATACACACGAACCAAGACCTTGCCACGCGACAACCACTGGACCTCCGTATGAAACAGCAAGGTTTTATGCTTCGCTCCCATTTCCTCACACAAAGCTGCAAACATGCGACTTTTCACGGGTCGTGACTTTACAAAGTTTACCATGCGCACAACATCATCCAACACAGGAACTAGGTCTGCTGGTAAAGTCTTGGCTACGAGGGCCTCATGGTGTAAAAAACAATGCATAACAATCACATCTGGATTTCTTTCCTTCACTCTGCTTACAAAGCCTTTGGTGCACCCTACCATGGCTGCAGCTCCATCGGTGCAGATACTTGTGCAGTTTTCCCACTTAAGTCCTCCTTGTTCAAGGTATTCTGATGTGACCCGAAAAATTTCTTTTCCTGTTGTTTTTTCTGGCAATGCCTTGCAAAAAAAGATGTTTTCTCTAATTGCATCACCATCCACAAAACGCACATTGGCCAAGAGTTGAGCATGTCCACTGATATCAGTAGACTCATCAAGTTGCAATGCAAATTTCTCACTGATACGGATCTTTTCCAAAACCACACTTTCTATGTCTGCAGACATGTCATTAATACGTCTGGAGATTGTGTTGTCTGAGAGAGGAACTTTGTCTATTTCCTTAGCTGCTTCAGGTCTGAGCATCTCCTCTACAATAGCTTTGCAGGCGGGAAGTATTAATGTCTCTGCCACAGTGTGCGACTTTTTTGACTTGGCTATAAGTTCAGCAACTTGATAGCTAGCTTTAAGAGCTCTTTCATTTACCTTTGTGGTTTTTCTCATGAAAGTTGCCTATTTCTCCGTGTTTTCACGCAGGTGAACAAAAAAGTCTGCATTCTTGTTTTGAAGCGAAGGGTGTTTTGTTTGGAGATGGCGTTTAAGTTTACTTGGGACCATAGCACTGTTAGATAGCTTTTCACCACACACCACACACAGTGGAGTTGGTTTCTTTGCATCTCCGGTGAAAGTAAATCCAAATGAAATATAGCTTTCGCTATATTGCCTTGTGCTAGAGAATTTCCTTGAGCTAACCATCTTTGCTTTCTTTTGATCCCCACTCATACTTGGGCTCTTATCTGGCTCCGAATTTTGTTCAGAGTCCAGTTCTTTCCTTTTCAAAAATTTGTCCATCACTGCAGTATCTGTTCCTGTCTCACTGTCACTCAGTACTTACTGCGCTTGTCTCCTCCAGATAGCCGCTGTCCGTCACACTCAGCACTCCATCCAGATCCATCAGTCAGCGCTCTTCTGCTCCTGTCTCCTCCAGATCCATCACTCAGCGCTCTTCTGTGCTGCGTCCGCGATAATCCTCCAGAGTCCAGATCCTTCGGTGCTCTTCTGCCCATCGGCGATCTACTGCGATGTCTTCTCCTGTCAGTGTAACAGTGACACCGGAGCTATTTATAGTCCGTAACATGCGCTTCGGCTCACAAATAGACCAATCATTAGATTCTAATGATTGGTCTATTTGTGAGCCGAGGCCACATGTTACGGATGAAATTGGAATTGTTCCCGCGGCACACCAGACAATATCTCAAGGCACACTAGTGTGCCGCGGCACAGTGGTTGAAAAACGCTGCTATAGATCTTTATTGATCATCAAATATGTATTTATTGTGCTTTAATTTTGTGCAGATTCAAAGATGATTGACACTAGCTTTCATTTTGCTCAGATGGCATCTGCACCAAAGGGTCTTTTTTTTACTTTACAGCAATTAGCAATTACATTTCATATATTTAATACAGATTTATACTAAAGCTACATTTTTTGTGAGTTTTTTAGTGAATGTAATCAATCAGTGTGCTATATCCATCCCCCATAGTGTTCAACAATAGGAGGACATAGAGGAGGAGGGATTGAGGGGCGTGTCATTTAACACTGTGTAGACACCCACATGTATGACTCTATAGTCATGTGAGCTGCACAGACAAGCTAAATGGTTAGCACTTCCGCCTGGCAGTACTGGGGTCGTTGGTTCGAATCCCAGCCACGGCACCCCCTGCCTGGAGTTTGCATGTTCTCCCTGTGCCTGCGTGGATTTGCTCTGGGTACTCTGGTTTCCTCCCACACTCCAAAGACATGCTGGTAGGTTAATTGAATCCTGTCTAAATTGGCCCTAGTATGTGTATGTATGAATGTAAGTTAGGAACCTTAGGTTGTACACCCCTTGAGGGTTAGAGATGGATGTGAATGTACAATATATATGTAAAGCACTGCGTAAATTGACGGTGCTATACAAGTACCTGAAATAAATAAGAAGAAAGGAGAAAATGAAGAGCACAGAAGGGAACTTAAGTTTAGATTGTTCAGTAGAGGACACCAGCTGCTCTACTCAATCTCAGCTGGCAATCGGGACACAGAGAAGATGGGAGGGACAACTGAAGACAGGATAAACCAGGTACACAAAACAAATGCTTTAGTGGCTTTGTGAGCATGTACAATCTGTTATATCGCATGTAATGAGAGTTTTTCATAGTGTGAGTTTAATGATATTCTAATGTTATCAAAAATGAAATTTGCTTTTCAATCTGCAGTACTGTATATTTCTGTAAAACTCAATGCAATATGGCAACCATGAGGCATTTTGTATACCATCACATCATTTCCTACTTGTGTGATTGGCTCAATGATTTTCCAGAAGTCTGCACTAAGATACAATTCAGATTTAAGGCATCCTCTGCAACAGAAATTCTATTTTTTTCTGTGAGATTCTCCCTGAGGGTTAAATACTTCTAAAAGCAATGCAGATATTGCATTCTTTCTCATCAGAACACCGACAGTGCACCAGATGATGATAATGAACCAGCTCTGACACATCCAGTAGTGTTGAAGCTTCACCAGACCAAAACTACCTGACACTTGGACAGAGCAGAAGTAATGAAAGCTGCTCTAGGTGGGTGCCTACTTATATATGTTATACCAGTCAGCATCTAGTATAATGAGCAAGGATCATTATAAAAAGAAAAAGAAGTACTGTTTTATGCATTTATAATTAAAAGAGGTGTCCAACATAATTTTTAAAGCAATATCTGGTGCACATTATAATAATAAAATAAATTTGTGTGTACATATTTATAAAAAAAGTCTATTTCTATACCTAATAGAAAGATATTTGTGACAGAGAGGTACATTAAAAAAAACTCAGGTCTGGATACCTTTATAAATATGAGTTCTTTGTTCAAGAACGTATACAGTGCTGAATTGGAATATTTTGTCATTGTACAGCTACCATGTTATTCTTGGACATATTCTATAAAGTCAGCCCTTTCAGTCTACAAAGCCCTTGAAATGAAGGATTAATAATTCAATAAGTGATTGATTTTAAATGTCTTGGCTTACTTTGCAAGGCAGTATGGCATCCATACTCAGTGAAAACTGACAACATGCTGACTTTTTTTAACTAAAAGCATAAAACCTTTTTATTTTTTATGTTTTTTGTAGGCAGGTGCTTAGCTAAGAATGGGGAGTGAGAGAAACACTGGCTGCAGCTGCTCTTTGTAGCTGCTGCCCTGTGGTGCTGAACTGGTTAAGAGCTATATCAGTAGTAGGAGGGAGCTGCTGAGCAGGAAGAGTTCAATAGAATCTGGAAGCACTGCACAGCGGGAATTTAGACCAGAGGAGAGAAACTCTACTGTAATCAAGAGCTTTTGAACTTCATTTCCCAGAGAGATTGTCAGGAGGTGGGGAAAGAGCTGCATTCTTGTCAGGCTGTGCAGGCCACAGCTTCCTCTTGCCATGAGGGAGCCTGGAGAGAGCACATCTCTGTCCAGTGTGCACCACCACTGCGGCACAATGAGGCCTGAGCAGGATTCTGAGTGTTGAGTCCAGGTGTGCCCATATCCAGAGCTACCTGGGTGCAGAACAGAGAGTGGACTAATTGCTGTGTGTGACTGGATGGTGAGCTGCCATATTGATTGGACTAGTGAATCGCCACTATGGTGATTTTCCAAATGCTGCCAGAGAGACAGAGCCCTCTAGTAACTTTATTGTAGCCTGCATGCTTGACTGGGACTATTTTCATGTGCACCAATAGTACAAATGGGCCCCAATGCTTGCTGGCTGAAGAATTAGGACTAAAAACTGTTTCTTTACAGCTGCTACACAGAGATCTTCACCTATTGCTTATGCTAAGAAGTACCTCTTAGGGGACATTGCCCCATATCTTAGCTATTCTCCTACAGTGCAGTCTAGACTAGTTATATAGTATTGTCGTTCACATTATAGTTTATGCTTATATGCACTGTTTCTTGCAGACTTTGCTGGTTAAGGAATTAATCCCAGTCTAGTGGTACAGAACTCTATTCTGAGTTAACTTGGCATAGTGATTATACTGTCTAGTGCATTGTGTCTGAACCTACCTTCTGTGTGTTTATTTATGCTTATGCCACCATTTATTCTAACCCATACCAATACATTGAGTTTTTGTACCACTGAACGTGCTTGTGTCTTTTTCCTGGTATTAATTCACAGCCCAGTTAATGGTATCTGTATTTGTGTTCTTCTAAGTGTTTGTGGTAACTGAGGTTGTTCTTTGAGTCGAGATGCAGAAAAGATTACCCAAATTGCCAAGTGGCTTCTTCGGAGTTAGCACTACATTTGTTTAATCTTTGTACATATAAACAGTTAGGCTAGATTCAAATGTTGATGCTGCCTTGGGTTACCACATGCATGTTAACTACTTGACAGCTCCGCGGCTTTTAATACTGTTGACCATCCCCTCCTCCTCAAAAAACTCCACTCTCTTGGCCTCCGAGACTCTGCTCTCTCCTGGTTCTCCTCCTACCTATCACAGCACTCCTTCAGTGTTACCTATAACTCCGGCTCCTCCTATCCACCCCCTCTTTCTGTAGGGGTCCCTCAAGGCTCTGTCCTTGGACCCCTACTCTTCTCCATCTACACCTCCTCCCTTGGTCACTTGATAAACTCCCATGGCTTTAAGTACCATCTCTATGCTGATGACACACAAATCTATCTTTCTACCCCTCACCTCACCCCTTCAGTCTCCTCTTGCATTACTAACCTACTAAGCGACATATCGGCATGGCTATCACTCCACTTCCTCAAACTCAATCTTTCAAAAACTGAGTTCCTAGTATACCCTCCAGCCCGTGCCCCCTCCCCTGACTTCTCCATCAAGATCAATAACACAACCGTAAATTCCTCTCCTCATGCCAGGGTAGTAGGTGTATTCCTAGACTCCCATCTGTCCTTTCAGCCCCAAATCCAATCGCTCTCCAAATCTTGTAGACTTCACCTCCAAGATACGCCCGTTCTTTACCTCGGAAACCACTAAGCAACTTATTCACTCCCTGGTTATCTCTCGCCTTGACTAATGTAACTCCCCCCTCATTGGCCTACCTCATCGCAGGCTATCCCCTCTTCTAACCGATCTGTATCTGCCACCCCTCTCTGCCAATCCCTCCACTGGCTTCCCATTGTCCAACTGATAAAATTCAAAACATTAAAAATTACATATAAAGCCATTTATAACTCTGCCCCAAATTACATCACCAAACTTGTCTCCAAATATCACCCAGACTGTACTCTCCACTCCTCTCATGACCTCCTGCTCTCTATCTCCCTTGTCTCCTCCTCCCATGTTTGTCTCCAGGACTTCTCCAGAGCATCCCCCATCCTCTGGAAATCTCTACCCCAATCTATCAGACTATTGCCTGCTCTGCTCACTTTTAGGCGATCTCTGAATACCTATCTCTTCAGGGAAGCCTATCCTGCCCTCAGCTAATAATGGAATCTTCTACTCCTCCTACCAATCCATCCCCCAAAGTTACCACCTTTTGTACCAATAGCCTCTCTCTCCTAGATTGTAAGCTCCAAGGAGCAGGGCCCTCCTATCCCTCTTGTCCTATCCTGTTTTGAACTGTATTGTTGCTGCATTGTCTCCCTTCATACTGTAAAGCGCTGAGCAAACTATTGGCGCTATATAAATCCTGTATAATAATAATAATAATGTTAACATGTGTTGCATGATTTCATTCAAGTGTGTTAATTTGTAATGAGCTGCCAATGCAGGTACATGACCCTGTGCTTTGTGGTGTGTTGAAGTGCAATCATGTAGCCCACTATTGCAACATTATTCAAAATACAAAATTCATTTGAAATTAATGACACTGCATCGCACTGTTGTACCTATGTTGCCATGCATTGTATTAATGCATGATAAAGAGCTTGTTTTACAATGGAGCAACAAATACAGTAAGTGTGAATGGGCACTTAATGCAGGGCGCTTTCAGGACAGAAGTGTCAAAAAAACAATCACAGCACTGCCTATTCACACAAAATCATGCAGATCTATATGAGCTAATGGGATTAGGGTGACTGTGTCTCTCCTCAAAAAATACAAATTAACCTTCTGCACACTGCTTTACTCATTTCTAGAAAACTTTGCATAAAAACAGGGATTTTTTTTTGGTTCACATACATTATAATACATGTTAAGCAGCATTAAAGTAATCCCTCTCTGGCCAGTCCCTCCTCGGGCACATTTTGTATGTATTGCAAATAGGCCAGAATAACAGTAGAACAAATTACAAAGGCTATTCAGAGTACAGCAGTCAGCTACTGAGCAGAAATGGTTTATATTAGCAATAGTTGTGCCATCTGCTGGCTGCATGCAATAAATGCAACTAGCAGATAACAATGTGGTTCAGAGTGTACAATACTAGAAATGTGGAACCATCACCAGAACATCTACAGTAGGTCCTGTACAACACCACAGAAATCCAGAGAGTATTGAGTCAATAAACAAAGGAACTTGGTCTTGCAGCTCTCAATGAGTAGGCAAATAGACAGGGGGCACACACAATGAAAAAAATGAAAACAATATATAAATCGAATACAGTGTAGTAAAAATGAAAACAATAATAGAAAAAAACAATAAAAGCAGTACAATATAGTTAGATCAGGGCTCAAAATGTCAAGTCCTGATCTACTATCCTGGCCTTAAGAGTTACTCGCCACCAGTTGCCCCACCCAACCCCTACCCTACCTTATTATTTAGAATAACATAAAAATAGTGCAGCGCTAAAAGTAGTGATCATAAAACAGATATGAGTCCACTGTAAGTCCAGGTCATAAAGACGTGTCAAGTGACAAGTAGGGATTCAATGTTGGTGATCCGTGATGAAACGGCTGAAAAACGCACTCACCAGAAAGAAGACACATAAACGCAGTATTTATCCAGAGCTCATGGATCCTCAATCCAAAAGCTGGTCCGGTTACAGGAAAAAGGGGTCCCTCCTCTGTGGATGCAGCAACAGATCCTCCTCTTCCCAATTAGATGTAGTACTCCAAAGTCAGGGTTCTGCAAGCAAAGTACTCCTCAAGGGAGTTTTTAGGGAAGGACACCCATAGTGTAGTAGGTTATGTAAAAGCAGCTAGTTCCCAGAGCCCCATCAAGTGGCAGCTGCAGGTCTACATTAGCTGTCTGCAACTAGTCAGTGTGGTTCCTGATCAAATGATCACTGTGGCAGCTCTGACTGGCATGCAGTTACAAGCACGATCCCCCTGCATGGCATTCAGTGAAACAGCTGGAAGCTGCTTCTCCTCCTCTCCCTCCCACGGCTTTCAGCTGCTTCATTGAAAGCCATACAGGGAGATCAGTGCTTGAAACTGCCACCACCATTGCCCCACCCACCCCTAGTCCTGGCACTGCTCACCCCCACGTTATTTCCATTCACTAAATGCGAGCAGGTGAGAAGAAATTTTGAGGGCTGCATAGATAATACCCACAACAAAAACTAAGGAAAAGAAAACAAAAAAGAGAGAATATATTGTATATAATTAAATTTATAACTAATGAGAGGACATGAACAAAAATGAATAATAATGAAAAAGTAAAATATAAAACCACACAACATATATTACCCCACCACCCACCCAAGTAGAGGAATGTCCCCTCTGTGAGGTTTACTTTTTCAACACAATGTAAGTAAATGTAAACATAATGTAAAGGGACATGTTTACTTTTATGTTATTGTTACTATATGTTGGAGTACATCTATCAACATTTGTTAATTTTATCTCACAGCACCTCGCTTTTCTCCTGAGGAAACTTAAATGTGAAAAGCGTAGAGAGATGTGATCCCACCTTGTCAGTTGTTCAACTTTATGCAATATGTAAATATAACCGGCAAACAAAGCTATGTATATATTATGCTAATATGACTAGGTGGGCATATAAGAGGTGTTTTCAATGAATGTATGTTCTAATCATTAACAGATTGTAACCTATTCACATTTTCTGAGCGTTTTTAATGTATGGATTATATTTAGCAATACAATTATGATTTTAGCAGTATCATGTAGTACCCTTTCATTTCCCTGAGAGAAAGCACCAGGTTAAACCTCACAGACTCCATTGTTTCAATTGAATTTCTTTTATACTTATACAGTACAAGTGTTTGAAGTGGTTGTAAACCCTCTCATATACCCAGTGAAGTGAATACCTCCAGGTGATACACAGATGTGAAAAAAATCCTCCTATATAAGTTTTACTTGATTACAGTTGCAAGAAAAAGTATGTGAACCCCTTGGGATTGTGTGGAGTTTTGCATGAATTGGGCATAAAATGTGCTCTGAACATCATCTAAATCACAACAATAGAAGAACACAGTCTGCTGAACATAATACTACACAAACATTAGATGTTGCCATGGTTTAATTGCACATGGTTTTATACCCAATTCATGCAAAACTCCACATAATCCCAAGGGGTTCACATACTTTTTCTTGCAACTGTATCTGCAGTCTTCTCTTTTTCCCATCAAAAGGGCTGATTATAGGTAAAATCCTTCTGCATTTGTCAGTATCACAGAGGATGGGGCAGGGAGCTGCAGTTAGAGCTCTGTGAGAGCTGATTGGAGGAAAGGGACACACCTCTTCACACAGCACACATGAGCCACTGTATGTTCTGTGTAGACAAGCTGTCTGCTGAGCTCCCCCCACCCCCTCCCCCTCAACACAAATGTATCTCTTGTGTCTGGAAAACTTGTCAGAAGTGACTCTTGCTGATTGTTTTGAGCCTGTAATTTATGTATGGTGGTATTTTTTTTGCAGACAATGAAGGAGCATAGTCAGGCAAAGATCATTTTTTTAGTTAGTACCTCTTCCAAACCAATGAGCCACATTACTTAGAGTTTGTATGAACACACCCAGGAAATGTGCAGAGAGTGTTTACATTGCACTAAACATTTCACAGTATAACACTAGGAGCAGGGTCGGACTGACCATTTGGAAACTTGGGCACTGCCCGAGGTCCGGGGCTTAGTAGGGGGCCTCATGAGATGCCCCTGGTACCTTTTTCATAGGCTTTTTTGAGTTGTGCAAGGACACAGGGGCCCCATGATCCCCTATTGCCCGGGGGCCCCATGAGTTGTCAGTCTGCCGCTGACTAGGAGAAAGAGAGGTATTATTGAACACAGCACCAGTTGGTTTAATGGATCATTTATTTTTTTGGGTCCGCATAATCAGAGGTGTGGCAGGAGTGTGTCCTTTGCCAAAATATTTTGAGCTATCTTCCCATATCAGAATGTGAGACACCCTTCTAAAGGAGGAACCAATGTTCAGAACATTGTTTTGTCATTCCTGTTGAGATTGAACATCAACATAATGCTTTTTTACCATATATGCAAATAAGGAGAAAATTGTAATGTGTGTGTAGGAAGGGACCTCTTTTAATGAGGTCCCTTCCCTGGGTGGGTATGGTGGGTAGGGTTAGTCAGCCCTATATAGGCTGGAGCAGGAAAAACCTGGGATTGAAGGTAATGTGAAAAGGCTACCCTGGCATGCAACATGTAAGCCTGAAGTAGTGGACCCTTTGAAGTAGGCCTTTGTTAGAAGCCTTCCTTAATCTAACATCTGCTTATTAATATTACTAACGTACACTCACCGGCCACTTTATTAGGTATACCTGTTCAATTGCTTGACAACACAAATTGCTAATTAGCCAATCACATGACAGGAACTCAAGGCATTTAGGCATCTAGACGTGGTGAAGACAACTTGCTGAAGTTCAAACCAAGAATCAGAATGGGGAAGAAAGGGGATTTAAGTGACTTTGAATGTGACATGGTTGTTGGTGCCAGACGGGCTGGTCTTAGTATTTAAAAAATTGATGATCTACTATGATTTGCACACACAACCATCTCTAGGGTATATAAAGAATAGTCCATAGAAGAGAATATATCCAGTGACTTGCAGCTGTGTGAACGAAAATGCTTTGTTGATGTCACAGGTAAGAGGAGAATGGGCAGATTGGTTTGAAATGATAGAAAAGCAACAGTAACTCAAATAACCACTCATTACAACCAAGGTACTGTATGCAGAATACCACCTTGTTGAATCTATGCCATGGAGAATTATGGCAGTTCTAAAGGCAAAAGGGGGTCCAACTTGATACCAGCAAGGTGTACTTAACTGTAACTGTTGACACTATATAAATCCTGTATAATAATAATAATGATTTTATATATATATATATATATATATATATATATATATATATATGACTAAAGTGTATATATGTTACACTCCCCATCCCCCACACTCATGGAATTTGTCAGCGTAACCAAATGTTGGAAGTAGAGGCCCCTTCTCTGTGAGGGTCTCAAATTTCTGGCTTTTCATATGTGGGTAGAATTACTGGACCAAGCCTCTGTGAGGGAGGGGGCATGGACAGCCTTGAAGCTGCTTAGACTAAAAGAACAAAGACTTTGGGGGGGACTTACACTAGACTACAAGCTGGACAGACAGCTGCCCCCCAGCTACACACACACAAACATACAAACAATTTTTATCTCAAGAATATAACTAAATTTTTTGACAGTATATTACTTTCTGTACTCTAATATTTTATTTGTAATTTTATGCAACGTTATTATTAAATCTATTTTGAGATTTTACACAAGAGCTAGAAGGACTTTCTACTTTGGACTCACCAACATAAAATTACAGAATATCGAGACAATTTCAATATTTTACAGCCTGTACAGACTCAAGTGGAATATCCACCTGTTGGGAACCTGTAATAAGGGTATGGAAGAGCTAACTGGATGGGCATCCTTTGTTAACTATACTGTGGTGAATTTGCCGTTGAACATTGAGAAGTTGGGAGGTACTCTTGGCCTCCATGGTGGGTGCTGCCAACATATCAGGGCTGCCAACATGTGTGTTAAAAAATTTAGAAAATTGTAATGTGGCAAATATCATGATTGCTCACTAAAGAGTATATGTGAATGGAAGCAGCAGCTGCAAAAAAAATTAACATAGGTACCTATTGGTATTACAAGTATTCACTAGAAGCTATTTGAAATTTTATATGCAGGCTTAGACATAAGCAATGTGGTATCCTCTAGGAAGCACATACTATAGTCTTTATGCTTTCAATATTTTTACAGACACATTTAGGCTGCCTTCACACCTGTACATTCATCATTGTGGTGTTTGTGCATGCACATTAACACATGGTATTTTGTGCTTTAACCTGCATTACAATCAGATACAGTAGGTTATTCTTTAGAATGGGCAGCAGATACAAAATAGTGCTTGGCAAAATGCATTTTGAATAATAATAATAATAATAATATTAATAATTGCTGCCTTGCATAAGTATGATGCTAGCCTTAGGCCAGGTTCACACTTGCCTTTATTTCTAACTCCTGCCAAACCCCCCTATAGCATTTGAAAGGCGTTAGACAGGCGTTTGGGAAGTGTTTTTAACACTCCTCAAACGCTCCCCAAACACTCCCCAAATGCTCCCCAAATGCCCTATGCGCGTTTTTGAGGCATTTGATAGGTGTTTGTAAAGAGTTAAAACTGCACCACAAACACCTAGAATGATGTTTAATGGTATTAACGCTCCGCAAATGCCTCGCAAACTCCTGCCAGGCATTTGAGAAGCGTCACCATAGACTTGAATGGGAGGCTTCAACTCCTGACTGGACATGAGGCGTCAGTTTTGATGTGACGCTAATGCTTCAGTGTGAACAGCACTGTGTGCTGCCATGTGCAGAATCTTCATAGGCATTTGAGAAGCGTTAAATATGCTTCCCAAACGCCTGTCTGACGCCTGCTGACAAAGCTAGTGTGAACGTAGCCTAAGTGATAATGCACACTTCATTCTTTGGTGTTCCTGCAGAAAATATGCATGCAGAAAAGCTAACAGATGTCAGATAAACTCAACAACTGAGTACTGTCCGTGATACTTTTTTAATTTGCACTAACATACAATTTTCAGGAAAAGTTTTCGGGGTATGTCCCCTTCTTCAAGGTCCAAGCAGTCTTCAAGCAAGATAACCCCCAAAATTTAGAGATAATCCCATTTTTACCCTGGATACGCTACAATTTAGCTTGCATACATTCAAACGGTGCGCATGCTGCTTAGAGAACGTTTAATATTATCTATTTATTACAAGTAGTTACATAACACAGTCAATTTACACAGCGCTTTACTTATACTGTATATACAGGTGAAACTCGAAAAATTAGAATATCGTGCAAAAGTTCATTTATTTCAGTAATGCAACTTAAAAGGTGAAACTAATATATGAGATAGACTCATTACATGCAAAGCAAGATAGTTCAAGCCGTGATTTGTCATAATTGTGATGATTATGGCTTACAGCTCATGAAAACCCCAAATCCACAATCTCAGAAAATTAGAATATTACATGCAATCAATAAAACAAGGATTGTACATAGAACAATATCGGACCTCTGAAAAGTATAAGCATGCATATGTACCAGGAGTGGACTGACAACTCATGGAGCCCCCGGGCAATAGACGATCATGGGGCCCCTGTGTCCTTGCCCACCCAAAAAAAAGCCTATGAAAAAGCCAATTAAGGGTACCAGGGGCATCTCATGGGGCCCCCTACTGACCCCGGGCTGCGCCCGATTACCCGAATGGTCAATCTGCCCCTGATATGTGCTCAATACTTGGTTTGGGCCCCTTTTGCAGCAATGACTGCCTCAATACGGCGTGGCATGGAAGCTATCAGCCTGTGGCACTGCTGAGGTGTTATGGAAGACCAGGATGCTTCAATAGCGGCCTTCAGCTCTTCTGCATTGTTCAGTCTCATGTCTTTCATCTTTCTCTTGGCAATGCCCCATAGATTCTCTATGGGGTTCAGGTCCGGCGAGTTTGCTGGCCAATCAAGCACAGTTATCCCACGGTCATTGAACCAGGTTTTGGTGCTTTTGGCAGTGTGGGCAGGTACAAATCCTGCTGGAAAATGAAGTCAGCATCCCCATAAAGCTCGTCTGCGGAAGGAAGCATGAATTGCTTCAAAATCTCCTGGTAGACGGCTGCGTTGACCCTGGACTTAATGAAGCACAATGGACCAACACCAGCAGATGACATGGCTCCCCAAATCAACACAGACTGTGGAAACTTCACACTGGACTTCAAGCATCTTGTAGTGTGTGCCTCTCCATTCTTCCTCCATACTCTGGGTCCTTGGTTTCCAAATGAAATGCAAAAGTTGCTCTCATCAGAAAAGAGGACTTTGGACCACTGAGCAACAGACCAGGTCTGTTTTTCTTTAGCCCAGGTAAGACGCTTCTGACGTTGTTTGTTGTTCAGGAGCTGCTTGACAAGAGGAATACGTCATTTGAAGTCCATGTCCAGGATCCGTCTATGTGTGGTGGCTCTTGATGCACTGACTCCAGCCGCAGTCCACACCTTGTGAAAGTCCCCAACACTTTTAAATGGCCTTTTCCTGACAATCCTCTCCAGGCTGCAGTCATCCCTGCTGCTTGTGCACCTTTTTCTTCCACACTTTTCCCTTCGACATAACTTTCTATTAATGTGCTTTGATACAGCACTTTGGGAACATCCAACTTCTTTTGCAATTACCTTTTGAGGCTTTCCCTCCTTATGGAGGGTGTCAATGATGGTTTTCTGCACAACTGTCAGGTCAGCAGTCTTTCCCATGATTGTGATTCCTACTGAACCAGACTGAGAGACCATTTAAAGGCTCAGGAACCCTTTGCAGATGTTATGGCTTAATTAGCTGATTAGAGTGGGACACTTTGAGCCAAGAATATTGCACCTTTCATAATATTCTAATTTTCTGAGATGGGGTTTTTATGAGCTGTAAGCCATAATCATCACAATTATGACAAACCACGGCTTGAACTATCTTGCTTTGCATGTAATGAGTCTATCTCATATATTAGTTTCACCTTTTAAGTTGCATTACTGAAAAATAAACTTTCACCTGTATGTGTATATATATATATACAGTGGGGATCAAAAGTTTGGGCACCCCAGCTAAAAATTTGTATTAATGTGCATTAAGAAGCCAAGGAAAGATGGAAAAATCTCCAAAAGGCATCAAATTACAGATTAGACATTCTTATAATATGTCAACAAAAGTTAGATTTTATTTCCATCATTTACACTTTCAAAATAACAGAAAACAAAAAAATGGCGTCTGCAAAAGTTTGGGCACCCTGCAGAGTTAATATTTTGCACTGCCCCCTTTGGCAAGTATCACAGCTTGTAAACGCTTTTTGTAGCCAGCCAAGAGTCTTTCAATTCTTGTTTGAGGTATCTTTGCCCATTCTTTCTTACAAAAGTCTTCCAGTTCTTTGAGATTTCTGGGCTGTCTGTCACGCACTGCTCTTTTAAGGTCTATCCATAGATTTTCAATTATGTTGAGGTCAGGAGATTGTGAAGGCCATGGCAAAACCTTCAGTTTATGCCTCTTGATGTAATACCCCGTGGATTTCGAGGTGTGTTTAGGATCATTATCCATTTGTAGAAGCCATCCTCTCTTTAACTTCAGCTTTTTCACAGATGGCATCAAGTTACCATCCACAATTTGCTGGAATTTTATTGAATCCATTTTTCCTTCTACTCGTGAGATGTTCCCTGTGCCACTGGCTGCAACACAACCCCAAAGCATGATTGATCCAACCCCATGCTTAACAGTTGGACAGAGGTTCTTTTCATTAAATTCTGTACCCCTTCTTCTCCAAACGTACCTTTGCTCATTCTGGCCAAAAAGTTCAATTTTAACCTCATCGGTCCACAGAACTTGTTTCCAAAATGCATCAGGCTTGTCTATATGTTCATTTGCAAAGTTCAAACGATGATTTTTGTGGTGAGGACGTAGAAGAGGTTTTCTTCTGATGACTCTTCCATGAAGACCATATTTGTACAAGTATCTCTTTATAGTGGAATAGTGTACCACAACTCCAGTGTCTGCCAGATCTTTCTGGAGGGATCGTGCAGTCAAACGTGGGTTTTGAATTGTTTTTCTCGCAATCCTGCGAGCTGTTCTGTCTGATATTTTTCTTGGTCTTCCAGATCTTGCTTTAACTTCCACTGTTCCTGGTGACTGCCATTTCTTAATTACATTCCGAACAGAGGATATTGACATCTGAAAACGCTTTGCTATCTTCTTATAGCCTTCTCCAGCTTTGTGAGCGTCAACTATTTTCAGTTTCAGTTTTCTAGACAACTGCTTAGAAGAACCCATGGTGCTGATTGTTGGGGCAAGGTCAGATGAGTCTGGGCATTTAAAACCTTTGAGATTGACATCACCTGGTCTTCCCAGACGATGATTGAGAACAATCCATGACACTGGCAGGTCTCAGCTTGGCAAAGGGGGCAGTGCATGCTATAAATTCTGCAGGGTGCCCAAACTTTTGCAGACGCCATTTTTTTGTTTTCTGTTATTTTGAAAGTATAAATGATGGAAATAAAATCTAACTTTTGTTGACATATTATAAGAATGTCTAATCTGTAATTTGATGCCTTTTGGAGATTTTTCCATCTTTCCTTGGCTTCTTTATGCACATTAATACAAATTTTCAGCTGGGGTGCCCAAACTTTCGATCCCCACTGTACACAGGTATTTGTACATTGTACATTCATATCCCTGCCCTCAAAGACCTCACAATCTAAGGTCAATAACTCACATTCATACATACACATACCAGGGCCATGTTAGACAGGAGCCAAATAACCTACCAGCTCGTCTTTGGAGTGTGGGAAGAAAGCAGGGTACCCACTCAGGCACAGGGAGAACATACAAACTCCAGACAGGGATTGCTGTGGATGGGATTCAAATGGACTGCTGCTAGGAAGAAGTGCTAACCACTTAGCCACTGTGCTGCCTTTGCTAGTGAGTTTGCCTTACACTTTTAATATAATGTTTTAATATAATGTTAATGTAATTCATTATTCGAACTGGTTTGGGGATTCTGCAATGCAACATTGTACATGCATATTCTTTGGAAAACATGCCCCATTCCACTTAAAGTATGTTTTTTCCCATGTAAAGCTCAGCCAGTTCAGCAACAGAAAAAGAAGTAGCTATGTGAAAATGCGAATAAACAGTTATAGCATAAAACAGGTATTTGACTGAACTGCTAAAAAAAAGTAGTTTAATAATTGTAATTAATGTGAGAAAAGCTTTTAGAAGGCACACAGCAATAAAGGTAATTATGTCACATCTAATCAAATTATAAACCATTTGGTATTTAGATTTTCTCAAGGATCCAGATTTTAATTTTCAGTACTTTGGAAAATGTGCTGCTAGGTCGTTTGAGCACTGTGGGGAAAGAAAAACTAAAACTTATTTTGTGTGATTAATTCTGTCATTATGACAACAGCCAAGTCCTATAACATTAATAAAACTGCAGCAAGTGACAGTGCTATAATTTGGCAGATTGTAAAGATAAATCAGAGATGAGTTCAGTGGTATGCAGGTGATAAAATATCCATGTGTTTGCCATATTCCAGGGTTATTCTGTCCCATTTATAAAAACTACTGCTAAGGAATAAAAGTAATGTTGCTTGTAGCAACAGTTTACCTTTTGTTATCTACATCTAAAATGACAGTAATAATAATTATTATTATTATTATACAGGATTTATATAGCACCAACAGTTTGCTCAGCGCTTTACAATATAACAGGAGACAATACAGCAATGATACAGTTCAATACAAGAGGGTTAGGAGGGTTCTGCTCCTTGGAGCTTACAATCTAGGAGGGAGGGGCTAGTGGTACAAAAGGTAGTAACTGTGGGGGATGGACTGGTTGGAAGAGTAGAAGATTCCATTATTAGCTGAGGGCAGGATAGGCTTTCCTGAAGAGATAGGTTTTCAAAGATCGCCTAAAAGTGAGCAGAATAGGCGATATTCTGATAAATTGGGGTAGAGAGTTCCAGAGGATGTGGAAAGCTCTGGAGAAGGCCTGGGGACAAGCATGGGAGGAGAAGACAAGGGAGCTAGAGAGCAGGAGGTCGTAATAATCATCATCTCTCTGAGATGAGAAAGAGGGCCCCTTTGCAGTATAAAGTATGTAGATATAGGACACACCCCTCTGATGCCCCCAGTTATATGGAGCATGGAGACTTGATATCTAAAAAAAATACTCATTAAAAACACAAGTGATTTTATTGCACCTCCTACTTTTTTTATACTGGCTTTTCAAACTAACAAATGAAATAATTTGTTGGCCGGGATAAAAGGTTTATCGTAGTACAACACGTCTGGTAACTAAATATTACATTTCTTTATTGAGGTTCAAATGGCCAACCTAAAAGAGGGAAAAATGAGGAGCAAAGAGGGTCAAAGAGATTGGTATCAAGATTATACTTGGAATGGTCTCTGGGCCATTGGTTGTATTTGTTTCAATGTTTACGTTATTGCTTCTTTATTATTTTACAAACTATTTACTATTTACATCACTCCACAATCAAATAATCTTAAACCTTCTACAACCCCCCCCCCCCCTCAACCCCCTTGTGATCCTCCTAATTAAATCCACAAATTATCATACAAACTGATTCCTTACAAAATATACATTCACTTACATATATATATAGGATAGGTCGATGACCCCCTTTACTTTCCCATTCCTCCTTTTCATATCTTATTTCCCTCTTTAACTGTATTCCTTAACTTAAAGTGTTACTATACCCAGGATCCTGCATTCACTATATCTGGTCTCCCACAGTACACACAACATGGAAATGACATTATTTTAGGAAATATAAACTGCTAAATACATTTTCTTATCAGCAGTTAGAGCAGTCTTGTGACTTCTATCTGTGTCCAGCCCACCACCAGCTAAAGCTTGTAGGAGGAGTTTTTTCTTTCTGCTCTAAAAGGATGCAGCACCCCTGGCCTCTGTCTGGACAGTGCTGATTGGCCCTGTGCTAGTCACATGCACTCTCCCAAAAAAAAAACTCTCTAGCAATACACACCAAACTGAGGATGTGCATGCCTACAGTTCAGTCTGGAGATAAGAGGTGGTCACTTGAAAAAGGAGAGTAACAGAGAAGAAAGAATCAAACCGCCTTTTTACACAATGCAGATGATTAACCCCTTAGGTTCCACAGTGAGTATAACAAGCATGCTTTACTGCATATACAGGCTGATTTTACTGCTGTGGGTTTAGTAACACTTTAAAGTATATTTGTGATTCCTTGAATAACAACCATTCCTTCCATTTTGGTACAAACATCCAAAGTATCTTCATATGTATGCATTATTTCTTTTATGTAACAAATATATTCTACTTTCACAATCCATTCCACTATACTTGGGATTTTTTGTGATTTCTAATACTTTGGAATCAACCCTTTGGCAGTATTCAATAGATATGGCATGAGGGACATCTTATACTGGGCAGCTGATATTTCTGTTTTATGAAACAGGAGCCTCCAGGAGTCCAACTGTACTCTTTTTCCCCATTATTTCATGAATAATGTTGGCAATTTCTCCCCAAAACACCCATATTCTCAGGCAGTGCCACCAAAGGTTGTAAGTTCATCACAAGCCCTCTAAGACAAAGAAGACATCTGCTCCTGGAGCTTGTTGGCAAATGGCTGTATAGAATGTAAAACTCACCCAGATTGCAGCGTAGGAGTCATTTATAAAAACGTGGACAAAAGTAAAGATCCTTCCAATACCATTTGGCTTCCATTTTTTTCATTAAATCAGTTTTGCTACATTTACTCCAGTTTTTGCAAATAGATATTAGAAATCAGCTCAGTTGTTGGAAGCATCCTGTTAGAGTCCAATGTATGATGCACTGAGGTGAAAGCAATACATCATCTGCTTCCAGCTGTGTGACTATTATGGTTATGATTTCAAGTAGAATATCCATTTCACCTCTTATTCCTGTTTAGTGAATATCTTGAGGTCACATAAATTGTGAGACAGGAATCATGCTGAGAAGATTAATAGAATTTAGAAGGATTTTTCTCATTGATGGCACTCCCATCTGTAATTGAATGTATGCAACTCTTCAGGTGAATTGTTATTGTAAATTCGTCTTTCTACAAACTCAGATTCTAATGCCTCAGTTTCATTAGTTTCTGATGAAATAAACATGTCAACATCCTTGATGCCTACAACATAAATATGTAATAAATTGGTACGGCTTTTTCCATATCACTGAAATGACTTTGTGTGTTATGGCCAAAGTTATGTTTACTACTTTGAGAATTTGTGGAGATAATAGGGATGACTCACACTTCAATTCCCATTTCAAAATATATGCATTTTTTCATATTTCAAGATTGTTTTGTTCATGTGTTTTTCAGGGGTACATGATATTTGTTGTATTAAAATGCATGTGTTATGTTATTTATGCAGTTCCATTTATCATTATGGTTGATTTTTTTTTTAACCACTTTAATACTGGTCACTCTCACGCCCTTCCTGTCCAGGCCAATTTTCAGCTTTCAGAGCTGTCGCACTTTAAATAACAATTGCGTGGTCATGCAACACTGTACCCAATTGAAATTTTTATAATTTTTTCACACAAATAGAGATATTTTTGGTGGTATTTAATCACCAGTGTATTTTTATTTTATTTGCTAAATAAGCAAAAAAAAGTCTGAACATTTTGAAAAAAAAATGCGTTTCTCTTCATTTCTGTTATAACATTTTGCAAATAAATAATTGTTCTTCATAAATTTAGGCCAAGATTCATTCTGTTACATTTCTTTGGTGACAAGTAACCAAATCAGTGTATGTTAGTTAGTCTGTAGGAAAGTTATAGAGTCTATAAACTATGCGATATATATCTGAAAGTTGATTAGTCCTGATGTACTTACTGCCTATCTCATTTCTTGAGGCCCTAAAATGCTAGAACAGTACAAATATCCCCCAAATGACCCGTTTGTGGAAAACAGACAGTGCAAGGAATGTAGTAAGAGGCTTGGCGTGTTTTGTTGAAGTTGTAATTTTTGTCACAATTTTTTGGAAAATAAAGAAATGTTTAGAAATGTGTTTTTCTCACTTTTTTTTAACATACTGTCACCAGTAAAGTACAGTGTCATCATTTAACTGGTATGGCGGTGAACAGGGACACTGACTGGTGACTGTGTAAAAAAAAAAAAATAATTTTTTTTCATTTTTTTTTCTTTTTTTTTCTTTTGATTACATTTTGTATTGATTATTATCAATGCTCCTCATAACACACATCAACACAAGTTGACGTTCATCAAGGCATACATTGACATGCATTTGAATGCATCAATTTACATGCGTTTTCTATTGATTTCAATAGAGAACACATCAAAAAGGTATGAATCAAGCTTAAGAACTCTGTGAATTCTGTCACTTTCTTCCTGGAACACTGACATTAAAGTGGTATTAAACCCAAAATAAAAAATGTACTAAATTGCAGAGTACCAATCAATGGATGTGGTGGCTTGGTGGCTGCATTGGTTCTCTTTTTTATACTTTCTCACGTTGTTTTCAGTTGATGGTCTTTTTGGATAAAGGTTTTACATAAATGAATATAAGCTTATCATTGTAAGCTTCCCTGTCAGTGTTAATTAATTTGTCTCCCTCTAATTGTTACATCGGCAGGTCAGGTTGTAGGTTAGGTGCAGCATGGTGTGGCAGCAGTAATCACACTGAGGCCCGAAGTGCAGAAAACAATGTATTAAAGGATTTTCAGAACAATACAACTGCCCAGTGGGGTGAAATGCCCGACCAGGAACTCACAGTCAATGCAGTGAAGAGTCAGCGGTAATAGGCCCAGACAGAAACCTACCAGGGAAGGTGAAGGTGGAGTGCGGTCCACCTGTCACCCCAATTGGGTGATTCTGTCAGAGAACTGCTTCCTCACTGCTGGGATACAGGTCCAAGGTATTGGGCAACGCACCCAAGACTAGAAGACACTAGCTTAGATGCAAACTGAAACTAGTTTATTGAACAGAAATACCGTTTTTTATACCCTTCAGCAATAGGGGCAGTCCCCTCATGAACAATAAAACAAATATTATACATTATGATAAACATCCCACACTGATTAGATAACGAGGTGAAGTTGACACCAGACTAATCCCATCATGTAAGAACCTCCAGGAAGACTTGCCAACAGACAACAATAGGAGACTCAATTAACTCAATTAAAAATGGGACACAATAAACACATCACACCTTAATAAACATATCACATATAACAAGCAGGAGACCTCAGCATCAGGTTGTTTTCAGCTGATTTAACATCTGTTGTGAGTCTGTGCGTCTAGGGAGGGGTTTGAAGCAGGCAATTCTGGTTTTGGCACTCAGGCCCAAAATCTGTATTCTGGGCCTCCAGTTCCCAGAGTCTGTGTTTTGGGGAGACATGGACTTGAATCCAAAGTAAACTACTCCTAAGGTCCCCCCCCCCCCCAGGCACACACCTCCCAAAGAACAGAGCCCCCTCAGGTGCCAGAGCCATGGTCAGTAGGCAAGAGGCTAGCCTGCAGTCCCCTACAAAAGGCCCTGTCCTGGTTGGGTCCGTTACATGGGTTCACATGTAAACCCTCCTCTTGTAAAACAACTCAGTGTAAAATATAAATGAAAGGCAAAACATTTATGTATACACATAACAAAAGCCAAATTCCCTCTGTTCTCAGCTGCATAAGAGCATGGGGCAGGGAGAAACAGCAGACACTGGTTTTCCTAGTGAATGACTGTGCAAAGGGGGCATGTGAGCACAAGCCTGATCAGTAGATTAGCTCCCAGAACAGCCAGGAAACTGAACACGCTGAGCTCTCCAGCCTAGTGTGGTCAGTTGTTAATAGGAAAGCAGAGGAGCTGGCAGGAACACCAAGGATTTCACACAAAGGAAGCAGTACAAAGAGAACAGGATACTTTTTCATACAAGTACATAGTACATTAGGCACATAACAGGAATATGAAATGTTGGCTTTACATATACTTTAAGTCTGAATCTTTATTAACCATGCAATGACCAACTCCTTTCTTCAAAATGACTTACTTTTTCTGGACAGGTCTAATGAGATCTAATAGGAAACTACAAAAAGACAAAAAAAATCCTTTTTCCAGGGAACCATATCACAGTTCCAGATGTATGTACTATAGTGCCATCTTGTGGTACATTACTAAAACTGAATTAGAAAACATTCACAGAATATGTAATACATTCAGAGAAATGTAATGTCACACTAAATGTTTTCCAGTTAACAAAATTTGCAATGCACTTTTACAGGCTACAGAAAATGAAAAAAAAATGATAAGCCAGTTACAATCTAGGGTAGTACACAAAGTTGTGAATCGGGGCACTTTATCTTGTATAAGGGGCATTGTTGCTTGATGCAGAATTCCTTTGTGACATTGGCAATGACTGTGAATGGCCTTGTGTCATTGTTGGTCATTTTTAATCCCCCCTCATTACAGGACTGCCCAGTGTCTGCTTTCTGTCTCTAGGACCATAACCCAGCTGGTCTTCCAGGTGGGGGACTTACCGTCCCTTCCATTCTTTACATCCCTATGCCAGCCTTGTAGGCTTGCTGGAAAGTAACATTAAGAAAGGGCAGGAGACAAGAAATGTATAATGATCACCTGCATTGTACATTTTAAGGACTCTGGTTTAACATGTCACTCTATCTGCAGACTTGAACAGACATGAAAACATTTGTCAACAGCATGAAACTCTGTTGTTAACAAATGTAAGATGGATACTTGGGATGCATATCATATTCTGTATGATGACCAATACATAAAAGATCAGAGGAGGTCATTATAATGTGAAGTAGGATCAACTCACGTATGGCATGTCAATCTATTTCTGATGTGGAAATGATTTTTAGCAATAAAAAAGGGGCTTCAGGTTCACCCCCCAAAAATTAAAAGTCAGCTTGTAGCTGGTACAAATACTGTAGCTGCTGACTTTTAATAAAAGGACACTTACCTGTTCAGAGATCCAGCACTGTCCTTACCCGGGTCAGTTCTTCACCGGTTTTCAAGTCCCCGTCGTCAGCATGCTTACTAAGGGAAGCTATGTTTGAATCCTTGAAGCTTCACAGCCCACTTCCCACTGAGCATGCACGAGCCTTGCTGCACTTTGTGAATGGTCCCATAGCCTTCTGGGACTTGTGACATGTTCCAGAAGGCTGAGGGGGAAGGTGGGACAAACATCCGCTCAGATTGCCGCAGCAATCCAACCGGAAGTGGGAGCAGGTACCTCAAAACAAGGTACCTGCTCCCCCCCCCCACCCAAAAAAAAATAAATGTTTCCAAAAGTGGGAGAGGAGGGAAGAGTCAGAAAAATGGAAATTCCCCATATGGATGAAGTTCTATTTAAATACTGTATATCTTATTAAATGAAATAAATAAAAGTAATTTTTTTTCTAATAATAAGACAATATCCTTTTAGATGATGACACCTTCAGTGAGTGATAGAGTGATACTCCTACTGTTAAAGCAGTATTAGAGTGATACTCCTACTGTTAAAGCAGTATTAGAGTGATACTCCTACTGTTAAAGCAGTATTAAACCCTAAAGAAAACAATGAATATGTTTACCAAACCTTAATGTTATGGCTACATGTACTTTCTTTTTTTAGTCTTTTTTTTTCCCATTTTCACCTCGTGATCTTAAGGTGGCTCCACTCTATGGAAACAAAGGAGACAGCTTTGCACAGCAGCACTGACAGATTTAGATGGACTTCACTAAAATTAAAGCCAAACTCCAAATAATACTTTTTAGGAAAGAGTTTACGTTTTTTGGGGGGGGGATAAAGGTTTTATATACATGAATAAATCTGACCATTGTAAGCACCCCTGTCAGTGTTAATTGGTTTGTCTCAACCCTCTAACTGACATTTTTGCTGGACAGCTTGCTGACTGGATCACCAGGTACAAATAAAGTAGAAAAAATCCTCAAAAAAGTAAAATAATGCAGCTACTATATCTAATAATTGGTAAGCTGCAGCAAAAAAAATGTTTGCTTTTAGATTTAATAATGCTTTAATAACAAGTTATTACCAGAGCTCTTTAGTTGCTTACATTTCCCATTCCTATGATGTTGTTTTACTCTCAGGAGCTGGGAGACAGTATTTGCTGACAAGGCAGTAGCAAGTTTCAGGTGAACCCTAATAAGCCAAACAATCAGCTGCAAGACCGATGACTATTGCAGGCCCCTAATCCATGCTTATATACTATATATATATACTATTGGATTGCATGCCTGCACCTTTGGTGAGACAAAGTCCTTGACTAATTTACACGATATATTGTTGGTTACAATCCTCTATACATCCATTCAACACCAAAAAAGGAATGAGTGCAAAGAGAGAGAGTTAGATGAACAGATAGATAGATAGATAGATAGATAGATAGATAGATAGATAGATAGATAGATAGATAGATAGATAGATAACTGTTGGTGCAATATAACTCCTGTATTATAATTATGAGAGCCTACTACTGGAAATTTGCCCAGATTCTTTGACAATGGTTTGCCCCACAGCTAGGTACTTGAACACAATCACTCTTTACCTCAATAACCAGTCTAGGGGTGTTGTTTTTATTTTTGGAGAAATTGGATAGGGATGAGGGAATTGAGTGGGATACTCCAAAAACATAAACTATGTACAAATTGAAGACAGTGGACTGCTTTCTGTAAGGCTGAAGCAGAAGTCCTTGCATACCGCAAACTGTGGACTTGGCTTGTAGTAGAAGCAGTAAAAGCACAGAGGCTTCTTTTTTTAGAGCAACAAGAACAGAGTCCCTTCACAGTGAACTAGATAGACTAAGCTCTTCAAGACACCAGATGATGTTCCACTTAGCAAACACATAGCTGACTGTCTAGCATAAAAGGTGTAGGGTGGCAGCAGCCCAACATTCTCTAACATCTCTCAGCAGTCTGTATTTGCAAAATGTCCAGGGAAAGCTGGTTGCCTCCTTCCAACGTCCAAGCTACACTTTCCTCCAGTGACACCAGACTAGATCTTCAGCAGACAGCCCCTCAGTCAGCTTTCAGTAGCTTCAGCATCCAGGCCCTCAGGTTGCCCACCTGAGGCCTCTCGAACAGAAAAGTACATGACAGTGTTGCCTTGGAGGGCATCTTTCATTCCCTGTCAGGCATTCCCATATATCCATATCTTAAAATCTGTAAAGATAATAGAGTCCAATTTGTATCCTTATTGTTACCTAATCATTGATAATTCAAACCAAAGTATTGTAGCCACCCTTAGTCCACACAACGAGCTGTGTATACAAACAAGCGCAAGAGTGCAGCTAATCATCCAGAAGTTGGGACTAGAGATATGCATGACGGAAAAAATTGTTTTGTTTCGTTTCAGATTTTCTCATTAAGGTTATAATCTTGTTTCGTCATATTTGTTTGTTAGACTGATTCATTTTCAGAATTAATTTCCTATATTTGTTATTTTCAAATGGATTCGAATTTCAAAATTCAAATTTCAGAAGATGGCTATGTTTGTTCTATTTTATTCTACTCTATTCTAATGTATTCTATTTTTTTTCTATTCTAGTCTTTTAAACTCTGTTCTATTATTTTCTATTGTATTCTTTTATTTTCTATTCTCTTCTGTTTTATTCTATTATATTCCTTTATTTGCTATTCTATTCTGTTTTATTCTATTCTTTTATGTTCTAGTCCAGCAATGGGCAAACTACGGCCCGCGGGCCGTATACGGCCCGGCGGACCTTTTAATCCGGCCCGCGGAGCTAGGCTCCTCTCACAGTCCGCCCTGAAGACCGGTGCAGCATGAAAATCTGTCTCCTGTGAGGATCTGTCCCCCTCGACATATCTGCGCATGTGCCAGAGATCGCCGATCGGCTGCTAATGCCTGAAACTGGCACATGCGCAGATACGTCGAGGGGGACAGATCCTCATAGGAGACAGATTTTCATGCTACACCGGAACGAAGCGGGAACACGGCGAGAGGAACGCGCGGAGCAAAGGTAAGTGAATTGACACAGGGGGGACTTGGGGACTTAATATGGGGGATGAATTAATATGGGGAATGAATTACTATATGGGGGATGAATTACTATATGGGGGATGAATTAATATGGGGGATGAATTACTATAGGGGGGATGAATTACTATGGGGGATGAATTACTATGGGGGATGAATTACTATGGGGGATGAATTACTATATGGGGGATGAATTACTATATGGGGGATGAATTACTATATGAGGGATGAATTACTATATGGGGGATGAATTACTATATGGGGGATGAATTACTATATGAGGGATGAATTACTATATGGGGATGAATTACTATATGGGGGATGAATTACTATGGGGGATGAATTACTATAGGGGGGATGAATTACTATATGGGGGATGAATTACTATGGGGGATGAATTACTATGGGGGATGAATTACTATATGGGGGATGAATTACTATATGGGGGATGAATTACTATGGGGGATGGATTACTATGGGGGATGAATTACTATATGGGGGATGAATTACTATGGGGGATGAATTACTATGGGGGTTGAATTACTATATGGGGGATGAATTACTATGGGGGACGAATTACTATATGGGGGACGAATTACTATGGGGGACGAATTACTATGGGGGATGAATTACTATGGGGGATGAATTACTATATGGGGGATGAATTACTATGGGGGATGAATTACTATGGGGGTTGAATTACTATGGGGGACGAATTACTATATGGGGGACGAATTACTAGGGGGGATGAATTACTATGGGGGATGAATTACTATATGGGGGATTAATTACTATATGGGGGATGAATTACTATAGGGGGGATGAATTACTATATGGGGGATTAATTACTATGCTTACTATGGGGGAATTTTACTATACTTACTATGGATGACACATACACATCATTCATCTGCTCTTGGTCCGGCCCCCGGGTCCAATATATGAACCCATTGCGGCCCTCAAGTCAAAAAGTTTGCCCACCCCTGTTCTAGTCTATTACATTTATTCTATTCTATTCCAGTCATCATCTTA
Source organism: Staurois parvus (assembly GCF_062004578.1). Taxonomy (NCBI): domain Eukaryota; kingdom Metazoa; phylum Chordata; class Amphibia; order Anura; family Ranidae; genus Staurois; species Staurois parvus. The sequence goes on from NW_028317886.1 coordinate 8,108,381, forward strand.
TTTCACTTTTATACCTTACTGTATTTATTGCAATATGTTTTCATTTCAGAATTGAATTAATTTTTTAATTTGAATTCAAATTCATTTTCAAATTTGAATTTGGATAATTAATTTTGTTTCAATTTATTTTGGATTAATTGAAATTTGTTACTATTGTGATTCAAAAATTCGGATACATTCGAATGTTTGAATAACGAACATTTTTGTCCAAACTTCAATTCATAACGAAACAAATCACACATGCCTAGTTGAGAAAAACACTTGCTTGTGCTCTCAGTGACACTCTTGTGAGACTTATCCCTCAGTGGCTAAAATGCCTCCTCACCTCCCAACATCGACCCCACAGGGCCACAGCACTTTAAGTATTCCCACACGAGATGACGTCTATAAACTGGCTCCACCGTCTCCACAATTTCAATAGGGCTCCACTCCTAGTATAGCATACTTCAAGATGCCCTTACACACATATGGACTCAGGCATATAGAAAAGGTAGAATAAAAAGGACCTCCATAGTGAAATGCCGCTTTTTAATATCAAAAAACGCCAAAGTAAATGAACACTCACATTATTCCCATGACAATACAGCAGTTCTCATATGCTATGGGTGTACAGGAAGACTTGGGTGTTCCAAGATGGCGTCCAAAACCGGAGGTGCGTCTCCGCTGCTACCGAAAGTGCATCAACGTTCATGCACTCTACACGTTACACCACGATCCAACACGTGGCTTTCTCAGCAATGGGAATAATGTGAGTGTTCATTTACTTTGGCATTTTTTGAAATTAAAAAGCGGTATTTCACTATGGAGGTCCTTTTTATTCTACCTTTTCTATATGCCTGAGTCCATATGTGTGTAAGGGCATCTTGAAGTATGCTATACTAGGAGTGGAGCCCTATTGAAATTGTGGAGCCGGTGGAGCCAGTTTATGGACGTCATCTCGTGTGGGAATACTTAAAGTGATGTGGCCCTGTGGGGTCGATGTTGGGAGGTGAGGAGGCATTTTAGCCACTGAACGATAAGTCTCACAAGAGTGTCACTGAGAGCACAAGCAAGTGTATACGGATCATTGAAACACTGTTGGATTGGACTGATCACTATTATCTATTGCACATAATATATTGTTTTAAACTGATTATTTAAACACTTATCACATTTTAATAATTTTATTGTGGTTCGTATGTCACCTTGTCTGGTGTGCATTTATTGGCAGACCAGATATTTGTTTTCTCACTAAGATTTTGAGCACATTGTCACTTTAAAAATTTGTTTATGTGTGTCAGTCTCAAGAGTTTGAATTGAATCAATTTTTGAGTTGAGCGTGTGACACTATTTCAAAATTTTAGGTTTATATTTTAGCACATGTCACTTTATGGTTGGAGTTTTTTCATTCACAAATTTGATATTTATATTTTATTTATTTGCTTAGCGCTTCACCAATTTTTGTATTTATATTTGTTTTATCCTGGGGTATAAGGAGCTAGGTGATAGCAGCTTGCTTATCTCAATAAGTGATTACATAGTTGAGCGCAGGAGGATATTGCCAATTTATAACAGAGGGTATGAATTGTCCACAACAAATAAGGGTGGTGCATGCTTAAACAGGGACATGCCATGCCACAAATCCCAATCACATTTCCCTTGAGAAAGTCACATGATGAGTGACAAAACGCGTCGGGGAAGAGCTTTGGATGACATCACGACGCAAAACGGAGCCGGTGAATACTACAGCGATAGTGCACACTGATCCATATACGCTTATACGGGGGGACACATTGCCATTTAAAGCCAGTGAGCATTACGGCACCTGCGTTTTATTTTATTTGATATATGGAAGGATGTTAATATCGGAGGTCACATTGCTGTAGTCTCTGCTAACTCCTCACAGCACAGTTTCCCCAGATTGCGGAGCAATTTATATCAGAGGTGGTATGTACTTGGCGCGGTTGGGCACCTTATACATGTGAGTGTGCATTTGTATTTAACTTTGATATTAAAATGTTTTAAAGTTTTACGCTTTATGTGGAGTCTTTTGTTTATGAGGTGAAGTGTGGGTGGGAGTTGTATATTGGACAAGGTGTGAACTACAGTTGAAATCCGTCAAGTTGATGCTCAGTGTCCATTTTGGGACCAAACATAATAGTATGTGAGGTCACACTGCTGGAGGTGAGCAGACATCTGGTGGTGGAATTTTGCACTCTTATGTTTGAAGCACCTGGTGATTGCAGAAGGATGGAAGTACTATAAAGAAGATTGTTAGACTTTTTATTTTAAATATTTAATATCTTTAGTAACAAATCTGGTTTCAGGTTGTGTCTATTTTGTAGCACTGCACTGTTCACTGTATATACAGATCCCTGATGTGTTTTCTTCCTGTAGGGACTTTCTTAGTAGGGGTGTGGCCTTAATCCAAACACTGAATACCTCTTCCAGATATACACCACTTCCCCCCTCCA